>NW_015649661.1:44298-44992 GCF_001515625.1 Sinocyclocheilus rhinocerous
GGAATGGGATTTCCCCTTTTTTCTCCCCCATTTTTTTTCGATTTTCCCATTCCTAATATATATATATTAGGAATGGGATGGTATGAGATTTTGACGGTATGATAACCTTAAGAAATTTAATTAAAAAAAATAAACAAATTTCCACCGAACACATTTTATATTCGAGCAACATACAGAATATTTGGAACAGTAGTATTTGTTCATTTTTTTCTTTGATTTTGTTTCTGAAATGTTTGCTGAATTGCAGCTTTTGATGTGGATGGTTGATTTGCTGCTAGAGCTACTGCTGCCCTAAAAAGAAGAAAAATAAAGACTGACATGTTTATTTAACCTAAATCTTTAATTACATTTATAAAATTTAGTTATATAATACATATACATAATTTGATTTAATAATAACCCAATTTGAAGCAAAAACAGAATGCACTGACTAGCTTTGTGAAATTATACTACATGCCTGAACGAAACAAACAACAGAGTTCTGAATGAGATGCAGATTCACTCTCTGACAGCAGGAGGCGCTCGTGGAACAGCAGATACAGCGTTTCCTTGTAAACAAAGCAGCTCTGCGCTGAAACACTGCTTTAATATGAATTATACAGAGACGAGATGAAAAGAAAATACCATCTAAACTTTTCTGAAGACAGTCAGTTCCCCTCAGAAACACATTCATATAAACCCCCAAATCAATATT
>NW_015649661.1:45072-58946 GCF_001515625.1 Sinocyclocheilus rhinocerous
TACTGAATTGTGGGCTGTCCTGCAGCTTTTGATGTGGATTGTTGATTTGCTGCTAGAGCTACTGCTGCCCTAAAAAGAAGAAAAATAAAGACTGACATGTTTATTTAACCTAAATCTTTAATTACATTTATAAAATTTAGTTATATAATACATATACATAATTTGATTTAATAATAACCCAATTTGAAGCAAAAACAGAATGTTCTGACTAGCTTTGTGAAATTATACTACATGCCTGAACGAAACAAACAACAGAGTTCTGAATGAGATGCAGATTCACTCTCTGACAGCAGGAGGCGCTCGTGGAACAGCAGATACAGCGTTTCCTTGTAAACAAAGCAGCTCTGCGCTGAAACACTGCTTTAATATGAATTATACAGAGACGAGATGAAAAGAAAATACCATCTAAACTTTTCTGAAAACAGTCAGTTTCCCTCAGAAACACATTCATATAAATCCCCAAATCAATATTTAGGATTGACTGACTGACTGGTGACTGACAGCTCGCACCAACAGGAGGAGGAGGGTCGTGTTACTCTCTACACTGCACTCAACCTGAGGGATTCCTACACTTTCAGTCTTTAAAGAGACATGAAAAACTGCGCATAATGCAGGAACGGTATAACGGAAAATGTTAGTGGTTTTGAAACCGTGAAATTTTCAAATCGCGGTATACCTTGAAACCGGTAATCGGCCCATGCCTAATGTGAAATTATACTACATGCCTGAACGAAACAAACAACAGAGTTCTGAATGAGATGCAGATTCACTCTCTGACAGCAGGAGGCGCTCGTGGAACAGCAGATACAGCGTTTCCTTGTAAACAAAGCAGCTCTGCGCTGAAACACTGCTTTAATATGAATTATACAGAGACGAGATGAAAAGAAAATACCATCTAAACTTTTCTGAAAACAGTCAGTTTCCCTCAGAAACACATTCATATAAATCCCCAAATCAATATTTAGGATTGACTGACTGACTGGTGACTGACAGCTCGCACCAACAGGAGGAGGAGGGTCGTGTTACTCTCTACACTGCACTCAACCTGAGGGATTCCTACACTTTCAGTCTTTAAAGAGACATGAAAAACTGCGCATAATGCAGGAACGGTATAACGGAAAATGTTAGTGGTTTTGAAACCGTGAAATTTTCAAATCGCGGTATACCTTGTAACCGTTAATCGGCCCATGCCTAATATATATATATAATGGCTGTCCTCTGCAAGGACAGAGGACCTATATCTGACTGTCATTGCACATTCACACACTCTCAATATGCACACATTGCACATCACATTGTTATTTGCACTCCTTATCCAGCCACCCTGTATAATTATGTACATTTCTTATTTTATTTGTTTTTATACAGTAGCTGGTTAGTTCTTTATATGTACATATATGTAATCCTAGGGCAAAGGTGCATCGTCAGTTACCATCCACTAAAAGTGTTGTTTTTGCCGCTGACAGGCTCAGATTGTTGTTATAAGTGTCTGACAACATTATGGAAAGGATCCCTACAGAGATAGACCTTTTTGTTAAAGAGTAAAATCCTTTTTGTTTAACCAGAAACCGCTCCAAAATCGCCATTATTAGGCTTCTTTCTGGCATTGTGACTTGCCAAACACCACCTTGTTCCCACTATACATTAATCCACCTATTATCTTAAGTATTTTTAGAAAGAAAAAAAAAAGCATATTTTTGGGACCTTATGTGAATTCTTTTAACAAATGTTTGTGAAAAAGTATAGCAACGTGCATTAAAGCTACAATTAGCATCAATCTACATGACACAATTTAAAAGATTAATATTATGCTTTTACTCAAAATCCACTTTAAACCACCATTGAGTGTTTGAATTAACTTTCGATCGCGATCTAATGTCAGCATTTATAAACATCCATTATTGATATGAAAATCGCACCAATTGCATGAAAATCACACACAAACCATATACTATCGTAATTGTGTGTTTATCACCTTCTTTTTCACATGTAGAAATGTTTCTTTGGGTTTGTTTTTCACGGAGCTCAGAAGTGTGCAGGACCGCGTCGTCCATAAGCACCTACCAGTGTAGCCACATGGTAACGTTGGTTAGTATTCCACGTACAACAACGTTATCTTCAAATTACATGTAAAGCGTCGTTTTTGTACAACAATTTGAAAACTGTAAAGACTGTGGAAATGTACCTAACCAACTAATGTTACTTTGCTAACTTTATTCCTACCTTAAGTTCAGTCCGCGTGTTCCTCTTCGTTTGGAATGCAGGGGGTTTCCAGACAAACAAAACATGAAGGGAAGTAATTATTTTGTACTGAGTAAATAAAACAAAGTTATTGTTTGTTGTGTGTGTGTACCTAAGAAGATTGGCTGAGATTATGTAGATAAATTTTGCAAAGGAAAAAATGCACATTGTCTTGTGTTTTGAACAAATGCAGATTAATTCAAAACTAGATATATTCACGTAAAGATGCAAACTTAACATTTTATTGTTAATATCACAGATTTAATTACATAACATTTACAGCCACAGATTTTTTTTTTCAGTGTGACATTGATGTTTTTTGCCTCTTGGCAGAAGAAGATAACAGTATGCTCTCTCTTATCCATTTCTTTCAAAGAGATTTAATTATAGCAACATTAAATAGCCCCACAACTTATTACCAGATATAAGATAGAAGCATCAGCTTGCATGCAGACTTTCTCAACCAAAGACTGATGACTCAGAGTTTATAAACAGGACTAAGCTGACCTATAGACAAGATTCATGACTTGAAGTTTTGTCAACTTCTTTCGTACAGCTTAGCGGTTAGTGTGTTATATCCATTGCATTTGGTGAGGGAATTTGAAATCAGTTTGGACGATGCCAAATATTTCTTATCTAGCAAGAAATATGAGCTCCAGCAAACAGAAGACGGTAAAATAAATACTAACTTGTTTGAGAGACTAATGTGCTAATGCGCCAAAATATTGTTTTTCTTATTAAACTACAATGCGGATGTGTAAAATGTTGTTAATGTGAACGGACATGCATTGATGTATTGAAATATCAGTCCTTTGAAAGATTAAGGCACAGAAATGGTGTCCTGCTAACAATGATTTGATGTCCCATTAGCTTAAAAAAAACTAGCAATTGTGAAAAAAGTGCTGTAAACTAGGTGTGTGCGATATATATCGTCTGCGATAATATCGTAATTGTTGTTTTAACAATGTGCGATTTGACATTATCGAGTATTTTAAACCTCCCAAAACAAGTTTTGGGAAGTTGAAATATACTAAGATTCTGCAAATGTTTTTGTGTAAATCACACGTCCATTTCTTTAACATTAGCTTTAGCTGATGTAGCAGTGCGACTGGTTATTCTCAAGTTTAAGCACAGGTATCTTCATTACCTGTCGGTTGGCTTTCCTCAACACTTGGCTGAGCAGGGCTGAACTAAACACTGAACACATTGGTGCAAGCTGTTGATAATTACAGTAAGGGCCGCTCAGACGCACAGGAGTCAATATGTCCTGGTGGATTTTGTTTTAGGATCTAGCCTAATTTCTGAACAATTTTGCATGTTCGCATGCATGGTCATGTTTCACATTCTCCAGAGCAATAAAGTGAAGGCTCAGGGGCCCCAAAAAACGGGGTAGTAAACTCAAATGTGCCCTTATTTCCACCAAACTTTCTTAAAGGATTGCTCAAATGTGTGAATTCGAGGGATTTATTATGTTCTAGATTGTAAATGCTTGTGTTAATCCTTTAAGTATAGGTATTATATTCAGTGGATCCTTCAACCGTGATTGTCATTGTGGAATGTGTCAATGCTAAAGCTTGTAGTATAAGAAAATCACTTGCCTTTTCTACTAAAATGGCTGTTCAAGTGTTTAAATTTTAAAACCAGCTCAAATTCTGTGATTTTTTTTCCCCCCCCTCAACTTAAATGGGCCTGTTTGAGGTGAACTTGCTGGAAATGGAGCTGCCAGGGATTAGGGGCCGCTGGAGGTTTTCAACAGACCCACAATAGCAGCCTGTTCAGACCTTGCAGATCAAAGTGGACTGTGCCTGTGGAGCCAGGCACTGGTCTAGGTGGTGGCCTCCCCGAGTGAAAAAAACAAACACAAGATATGGCTAATGATCTTCTTCAAACTGAAGGGATTGTCAAAGCTCCAGGTAGAGCAGGATTTACTTTAGAGTTTCATTTTAGTTGGCCATCCAAGGTGAACAATTGCTGTTGATGTCACCAAATTAAGGGGTGGTGTACCCTGCTCCAGGGGAACTGGATCAAGTGCTATTATGTAAAAGGTGAAGAAACACTGGCTCTTAATATATTAATTATTTTAGTATTATTATTATTTTCAAACATCTATAGCTTTCATTTTTATTTGATTGAACATCAAGTTGAATTTTTTGGTGGAATTTAGTGCTGTCCCAAGTGTGGTCTTGCCACAGCTAACCATATTCACCCTGTGTATTGCAGTAGTGACCTTGCTTTTCATCATTACTGAAGTCTTATTAGCTGAAATTCTATCCTAACATGGTTGTATAGTCAATATCAGTAGCTACAAAGGCTTTCGATGTATGAAGGGTTGGATTGTGGACAAGTCCAACGGTGTATTGGTCTGAATACCTGCAGTGGTATGTATGTTTGTCGTATCACCATCACAAAATGCTGTGAATGCTCTTTAGGATTTCCTTATGTGCAGCTTGAATGTGTCCTGTTTCTATGGTTACATACTGCAACTGAAGACACCTGATGCTTGTATTGAACATTTGCTCAAGTAAACGAGACATAGACAATTGGATGTTGTGATTTTCTAACATTTTCTAAAATATTTTTTTCAGAATAAAATCTCATTCTCATTTATGAAATATGAAAAGAAAATTCTATGTAATAATGATATATTATTTAAATTACAGTTGTTAGTAAATTATTGCTCAAAAGTTTGAGGCCAAATTTTTTATTAAAATTAAGAAACAATTTTTCATACTTTTATTCATAAAGGACACATTAAATTGATCAAAAGTGACAGTAAAGACATTTATACGGTTGCAAAACATTTCTATTTCAAATAAATTATGTTCTTTTGAACTGAAGAATTGTTTCTTGAACACCAAATCGGCATATTAGAATGATTTTTAAAAATATGAAAGTAGAAACAGTTATTTTAAATTGTAATAAGATTTCGCTATATTACTCTTTATTGTTTTTGATCATTAGCAATCATTCTTTTGTACCCCCAGTGATAGTGCAGCAAGAGAGTTTTTTCAAAAACGTAAAAAAAATATATACCCTATTGACCCCAAATTTTGAACAGTAGTCGTCTTTTTTTGGTAGTGAATTCAATTTTTTTATTTTACTAAAAGAGCTTGATCAGAGAGCTTGATTTTCATTAAAGGTGACATATCATGAAAATCTGACTTTTCCAGGTTATAAGTGCTATAATCAGGTCCCCGGTGCATCTACCAACCAAGAAGATTTTGTTAATGAAAATAATATCACAAAAATTTAACATTTAAAAAAAAAAACATAATTCTACATATTGTACATTCAAAATGTATAAATGTGTAATCTTCACTTTGCTGCAGTCCTGCAGTTTTAAAGTTTGTGTTCTTTTAGTTCAGCTAAAAGGCAACACCAATCTTCTGTTCACATCTTCATGTGATAAGAATTCACAGGGCAGTTCACCAAACTTGAACTTCGCATGAGCTTGTGTTTCCTGTCTCCCGCGTTTGTATGCGTATGAATGGAAGTCAATGGAACGAAAAGTGTAGTGTGACCAGCCCTTTAGACGCTCACGAATGGTGGTTCAGCGGTTTCCTCTTCTAGCAGTTCACAGCATGGGTTAGATCATTGGTCTCAAATTCCTGGAGGGCCACAGCTCTGCACAGTTTAGCTCCAACCCTAATCAAGCACACCTGATCCAGCTAATCAGGATTACTAGAAACTTCCAAGCAGGTGTGATTCGGAGCTGGTTGGAGCTACACCCTGCACAGCTGCGGCCCTCCAGGAATTGAGTTTGAGACCACTGGGTTAGATGGTAGCGCTGAGTAAGATAGCACCACAGATCAAAGAAGGCTTTCAGTTAGCAAGCCCTTTCACAGCAGATTTATGATTCCTCTGCAAGGAGCAATCGATAATGCATATTGCTAGCGGGAATGAGCCGTCACCTCAGTCTGTGCCTGATATGGAGTCATCTGACTGTTCCGCTCAATCAGGTTGAGATATGTTGCCTGTCATAGCGTTTACAGTAAAATGGGACTATTTCAGAACTGGTTTAACTTGAAGTTTGCTGGTTTTCCAGAGCCAGTTGGTCCGCAGTGGTGCCTGGGATTCTTTTTCTACCATTATTTTGTAGTTCTAGATGATATTATCAAATCAGTTATAAACAACAACATATGGGTATTAGACAGTGACAGCTGCCATTACATACTAATTTTTACTGGATTTCACTGGATGACTTAACTTCATCATCCTGCATTGTGTTTATTTAGTAGAATGGTTCCTTCGAGCTTGACTCTGTTGGCTGACTTGTAACTACCCTGTTTTGCAGGTGTGCATATGCTGAAAATGAGTGCTGCAGGGGAGAATGCCCTTGACCCCGACACCCCAGAGTCACGGAAGAGGAAGGGCTCTCCATGTGATACCTCTGGTCTCAGGTGAAGTATAAGATTGTCTGTCTTCTCCAGTTCGGAGTGTTTCACATTACTGTTGTGAAACAGTAGTGTTTTATAATGTCTTAGGAGTTATGTCATTTATGTAATACAATGACTTACAAGCAGACAGCTGACAATGCAGTCAAGGTTTTTTCAGAGGAAGTGCAGCAAATGGTGAATAGCAGGCAAAAATCTATTTTAACAAGAATGCATGCTTGAAGTGTAAACAATTTGTGTGTGTTCTTGTTCTTGTTAGTTTTTTTGTGATTAACAAAACCTCAAAACCATAAACAAAACATTTTTTAAATTGTTAGACATGTTATAAAGACACTTTAGTTTTTAAATCTTTTTTTTTTTTTTTTTACAATATATTTTTTTTAAAGTATTTTTTAAAATAGCCTTTTAAATACTAGAATAATGGCAAAAGTTAAGATTTTTTAAACCGTTTGTTTACCAATAAATTATTTTTTTTATTTGTTTATTAAAAAACGTATTTTTTTTTGGTTTTTTTTTAGAATATGGGTGACAATTTAGACCCTTTATTTTTCCACAGCATTTGTTTGTTAATTTATCAATAAATTTAAAATTGTTTATAAAGTCTTTTAAATTTTAGAATTCCGGATTCAAACCCCGTTCTCTGTTTACAAAACAGCTTAATAAATAAAACTAAAAGCTAAACTTAATAAAACAAATAATAATTAACATGTCCCAAAAGTATCTGTCTTGAGCAATGCATGATATAGGTCCAAAAGTGGGATGTTTTTAGGTGTAATATAGCAGGCCAGCACATTGTTTTGGAAGGTTTCCTTGTGTCAGGGTTGGTTGGAGGAGAACTGGTCTGTCTGGCTGGGTGATACTCTTCCATAGGACCTTGGCGTGGCTGATGTAATAGCCTGTTTCTACAGCAACCCCATGCAGCGCCCTGACCTGTGTAAGCAGCGCGCCTGCGCACAACCTTGGCGAGGCACTGACCTACTTTCTCTGCCGTCTTCTCCCACACACACACACACACACACACTTTAACATGCGCTCACACTTGCAAGTCATTCGTATGTACATGCACTCGCTCACCCAGGAGCAGCACAACCAAAAACATCCTCCATCCTCACTAGGCATGGGCCGGTATGAGATTCTGACGGTATGATAACCTTAGATAAAAATATCACGGTTTCACGGTATTGCGATTACAGCTCTAAAATATGTTATTTTTAAATGTCTGGGTAAAAAGAACTACTTTTTTTTCCACTGAACACATTTTATTTTTAAGAAACATATAGAACATTTTGGAACAGTAAACATGTCAGGCTAAATAATTAAAATAAATAATTGAATTCTTTGACTCCGCTCGCACCAACCGGAGGGGGAGGGGTAGTGTGACTCGCTACGCTCTTTGCTGCACACAACTGAGGGAGTCCTGCACTTTCCGTCTTTGACGACACGTAAAACAACTGCGCATACCGCAGGAACGGTATAACGGAAAATTTTAGTGGTTTTCAAACCGTGACTTTTCCAAACCGCGGTATACCTTGAAACCGGTTATCGTCCCATGCCTAATCCTCACACACGTATGGCAGCCGTTGGTCACACATGCACGGCGCGCTCTGGAGGAAGGGAGAGCTTTTATTTATTTCCCTGGGTAACACAGCACTTGATAAATAAATATATTATTTACATAAATATATGATAAAAATAAATAAATATTATTAAAATATTATTTTCATATGTGTTTTTTTATTTTATAGAAAATATTATATAATAAAATATTTCATTTTTAATGTGTAATGTTTTATTGTTTTCATATACATTGTAAAGTACAGTGCTGTAGACTTTTGAGAATTCTTTCAGTTCTATTCACATATACACTATCTTTAAAAGTTTGGGGTTGATAAGATTTTTTTTGTTTCTGAAAGAAATCTCTTATGCTCACCAAGGCTGCATTTTTTTATGAAAATACAGTAAAAACAGTAATATTGTGAAATGTTATTGCTGTTTAAAAAAAATCGGTTTTAATATATTTAAAAATGTAATTTATTGCTGTGATGCAAAGCTGAATTTCCAGCAGTCATAAATCCTTCAGAAATCATTCTAATATGCTGATTTCTTTTCAAGAAAGGAATATTATTGGTTAATGTTGAAAACAGTTGTGCTGCTTAATATTTTTGTGTGATGCATGATACATTTTCCCCCAGGATTCTTTAATGAATAGATACTTCAAAAGAACAGCATTTATTTATCCTAGCACACATACAATAACAGGGCTCCAGACAAAAAAATCAAGTAAGGAGCCATTGGCTCCTATAAGAAAAAAACTTAGGCGCCAAATTATTTTTTTAGGTGCCACAGAATAAACGTGTTTTATTTATTTATTATTATTTATTTTTTTTATTTTTTTTACATTTTAACATTTCAGTCATACTGTCATGTGTTTGTCTCATTTTATCTTGACTTTATCAGCATTTTAATCCATCTTGTAGATGATCTGGGAACTAAGGTTCACTTAAAGTGGGAACTAAATGTCTTTTCCAACTTGAAATATACAGTCACAAAGAATTGTTCATTACACAGAATCTGTACCAATATCGTGGACCATAAGCATCACTTGGCCACTGAGTGTAGTTTGAGCTCCTCCTCAATGCATCCTGTAAATGTTGTCATACACTCTTAAAAATAAAGGTGCTTCACGATGCCATAGAAGAATCTTTTTTGTCTAAATGGTTTCATAAAGAACCTTTAACATCTGAAGAACCTTTACATTTCACCAAAGGTTCTTTGTGGCGAAAGAAGGTTCTTCAGATTATAAAAAATTGAGAAAGAGATGGTTCTTTAAAGAACCTTTAAAGAACCAGGAGTTGAATCATGTAGACAACAGGTTAAGTAAAAAGATTAATATGCAATAGCGCATAGATATAGCAAAATGCTCCTCTTTATAGTTATTTTTCTAGCTGACTGATGAGCTTATGGACACCGAATGGTTATTCTGAGGTAAATGTATATAACGTTACAATGTTTACAAGCTTTACACGTTTTCCGCAGTTTGAAACACTGAATGAGCTTTTTACTTACATGAGTAAGTTGTACTGTAGGCTCTCTTATAAAATAGCCTACCTTTTGATGTTAATTCATGTTTATTATGTAGCTACTAGTAGTAAAGAGAAAGATTAAATGGGTTCATTTGCCACTTGAACTGAGGCGCTAAAGCGATTGTGCCTTAAAGAGCGCCAAAACTGTATTTATTGTTTGAATTTCGTTATGAATTTGGAATAATTTTAAAGCTGATACTTTGTTTTTTAAAAAGTAACAAAGCACAAAGCTTTTTGCGATTACTGGACGGAAAGTGTGCTTCAAATAATAAGTTCACGCATTAACAGAACACAGAATCACAGAACACAGCATAGACTAAGATCTTGTTAAGAAGAAGCCATATTAGTAATGATTATAAACTAGAATTGTTAACGATATTGCCAATATCCACACAACTGACAGCTTTACCTGTTGTAGTTAGTTCAAGTTGTGCACGAAATAGACGCTGCTTTTCTGCATTTTCACTTCGCACGTCTCTGTTATTTCGTTCTCTATTGCGCTGTACAACTGAGCTGCGTTTAGCAGACTGTGTGCGTCAGCGCTACTGTGCAGCAGAGATGAGGACTGTTTGAAACTATTTTTTCCACTAAAACTTTGATGGGCACGCATCGTCTCAGTTTAATACGTGAACATAACAAAAGATGTGATCGCAAAACAATCAGGAAAAAAGGCATTACATGCAAATTTTTAAGTTATAACATGTAAATATATATAGTCGCCAGTGGCGACCTCAGCAAAAACTTCACTCGCAAATTAATATTTTTAGTCGCAGTCTGGAGCCCTGAACAACGTTACGTTGGTGTACGACACACACTCATGCACATGTTTCTATACTCTTTATGCGTCGAAGAATAAACATTGGCCACTGAAACTCCCTTATTCTGTGTCTTTAAAATCCTTTCATTTCTGTCAATTATTTTCAATTACTTTTAACACGGTGCACGCCTTCAGTTACAGCGCTTTTTCACCTTGCCATCGCTGATCTTTTGTTTTTGACTGGATGATAAATGGGCTCAGATCTGAAGCCTTTGCATTCCATTGATATCTAACATTACTTCACCATAGCCCCTGACCATCTGTCTTTCTCTCTCCTATTCAGCCTCTCTTTCTTTCAGTGTCTCCTCTCAGCTTGATAACCCATGTGCAGCATAAGCCTTTGAGGAATGCCTGCTAGTGCAGTGACTGTATGCAGCCCAACCCTTATTAGCTCTACAATGATACGTCTGTGTAAAAGTGTGCGTTTTAGCCTCGCTCTGGTTCCAGGCCACCCACAGTTTGTCCCTGAGTGCACCTAGTCTCCCCTCGCCCAGCATTCCTCCTTTCAACTGCAGAATCCTCTGCCTCTATCAGGTGGCAGAACGCTGAGACCGCTAAATCGGGGTTCAGGGGCTGTTTGTGATCATAGTGCTCTTTGAGCATCATGAATTATTCAGGGCCCAAGTCCTTGCAGAATGCCCACTCAGCCCCTGTGCCAAATTTTACCAATTCAAGGCTTTGTCTTAAAAACATCATAACAGAGCAGTAGCAGGCTGGCTTTTTTCTTTTGTTTATTTATTTTTTCCGAGTGCAGTTGGTTGTTCATGTGCCAACAGAGGAAGGGAAAGCTGCACTGTAAAAAAAAAAATCTGTAACACCGTCAGCTGTGGTTGCCAGAACTTCACCGTTAAAAATATGGTAGCAACATATTAGGTTTTACAGACTTCACTTAAATTCACAATAAAAAAACGCATTTCATTAACTGATGTAATGTTAATAAACCAGCATATTGAAGTACTAATATCTGTTTTGAACCATTGTAATACTGATTCAGCAGTTATAAGTGTTGTTTTGTGTATTGTAATTAGAATTTCAGTAATTTTCAACTAAGATGATGATTCATGTTATTTTCATTATTATGAACCAGCAGATATTGCCATGTGTTTTTATTGATCTATTTATGTATTTCCCCCCGCAGGTGACTGAATTGAAATATATATATTTTTAATATATAAAAATGTATTTAAATAAATAAAATATATAAATCATTATAATATATGCTGTTTTAATTTTATAGAAAACATATATTAAAATGCTGTATATTTATATTTTCAATATGCTTAAATATGTTAAATTTACAGTACTGTTCAAAAGTTTGGGGTTGGTAAGATTTTTTTGTAAAATATTTTTAGAAGTGCTCACCAAGGCTGAGTTTATTTCATAAAAAATACAGCAAAAAGAGTGATTATTGTGAAATATCATTATAATTTAAAATAACGTATCTCTCTTTAATTACACAATTTCTCCAGTCTTCGGTGTCATGTGATCTTTCAGAAATCATTCTAATATGCTGATATGGTGCTCAAGAAACATTTCTTATTATTATCACAATTGAAAAAAGCTGTGCCGCTTAATATTTTTGTGGAAACCATGATATACTTTTTAGGATAATGAATAGAAAGAACAGTGTTTATTTGCAATATTTTTATTTTTTAAATGCAAGTCATTTTTGATCAATTTAATGTGTCCTTGCTGAATACTAATTTCTAAAAAAAAAAAAAAATTAATAAATAATATTTTATGTACATTTATTTTTTAGTTTTAATTTACATTGTAAAGTACAATGCTTTAGACTTTATTCTTTCAAGTGAGTGCTAATGCATAAATCAACCCTCTACATTGCGAGTAAATCACTCGCATATGCGACTAAATCTTCACTCTGAGCGACTAAGTGATGTCTAATATTAGCCAATGGCTAATAAATTCTCAGATTTTACTCGTCAGTGTGTGAGTTGGAGGTATAAGTTTAGCACAGATATATTTTCACTCGCCGAACACTCAGACTCAGCGCTTCAGAGTTTCACTCTCCATCAAGCGATCTGTGAAGTGTCATGTGATCTTTCAGAAATCATTCTAATATGCTGATATGGTGCTCAAGAAACATTTCTTATTATTATCACAATTGAAAAAAGCTGTGCCGCTTAATATTTTTGTGGAAACCATGATATACTTTTTAGGATAATGAATAGAAAGAACAGTGTTTATTTGCAATATTTTTATTTTTTAAATGCAAGTCATTTTTGATCAATTTAATGTGTCCTTGCTGAATACTAATTTCTAAAAAAAAAAAAAAATTAATAAATAATATTTTATGTACATTTATTTTTTAGTTTTAATTTACATTGTAAAGTACAATGCTTTAGACTTTATTCTTTCAAGTGAGTGCTAATGCATAAATCAACCCTCTACATTGCGAGTAAATCACTCGCATATGCGACTAAATCTTCACTCTGAGCGACTAAGTGATGTCTAATATTAGCCAATGGCTAATAAATTCTCAGATTTTACTCGTCAGTGTGTGAGTTGGAGGTATAAGTTTAGCACAGATATATTTTCACTCGCCGAACACTCAGACTCAGCGCTTCAGAGTTTCACTCTCCATCAAGCGATCTGTGACATTTTTCATTTCATCTCTGTGGATGCGCAGCACACCTGTGTTTGTGTATTTGGCATACCGTAAACTCTACTGTGAAGGCGTACGACTCGCCGTCGCTTTCTCTCACTCGCGCAAAGTGAGAGCGAGCGAGAGAGTCTTACATAACATGCAGAATTGACGTGCTACATGTAAACGATATTCTTTGTTGTATTTTCCTGTCAAAATAACTAGTCAAAATAATAAGTTCCTTTGGAATCTTCAGCTTTTAAGAACTGCCGTGTTTTCCGGTAGTGGGCAAAACTAATGCGCAAACGACAATCTCATTGGCTGGCGCTCACTTATTATCGTCTCTGTTTTGATTTCAGCAAATCAGTTCGAGCGAACGCAGACAATGTGATTAATATTCATGAATCCAGCAGCTCGTTAATCCTGGGTGCGTTTTATATTGTTCTTATTAGTAGAATTTGTATGATAATAGTAATAATAATAATAATAATAATACTATCATTATTATTATCTTAGTATTAGTATAATTGTTATATTAGTATTATTGTTAGTTTTTTCCAATTTTTTTACAGGAACACTGAATGACCAAAAAAGCACCACCACCAGTCCTAAGTTCAGTTAATATGACTAATATGCATTCATACATGGTTTTAATTCTCATTACTAAAGTTCTACCATTAAATAATACGAGAATACTTTTTTGCGCAAAGAAAACAAAAATAACGACTTTATTCCAC
>NW_015649661.1:59298-62424 GCF_001515625.1 Sinocyclocheilus rhinocerous
ATATATATATTTATATATATATATATATATTTATATATATATTAAAAAATATTTCAAAATACATAATGTATTATTGTAAAGTACAGTGCTTAAGGTTCTTTTAAGTAAGTTCTAAAAAAAAATTTACAATTCTCTTTGTTCATGTTTGTGTGTGGTAGTGCGGAGAAGCGACGGCGGGAGCTGGAATGCCGCTACATTGACGAACTGGCTGAGTTACTGTCAGCCAACATGAGCGACATTGCCAGCTTGAACGTGAAACCGGACAAATGCCACATCTTAAAGAGCACCGTGGACCAGATCCAGCAGATCAAACGGCGCGAGCAGGGTGAGTAGCCAGTATCCATGCTTTTACTTTGCGGCTGTGCGTAGGCTGCGCACAAGTTTTTCCATATACTTCACAGTACAGACAGGAAATTAACACAGTTGCACACTGCAAAAAATGTTAGTGCTTATGATGGTTGGTTTGTTGACATGCCTAATCTGATAAGAACTTGTCTTCCTTCAGTCATCTTCAAGATAAATTTGGGTAACAAGAAATAAAGTGAAATGTATAACACACAACAAAATGTTTTAATCTGTTTGTTAGACTGGCTGTAAATCACAGTGGTGAGAACGACATTGTTCGTTCGGCACTCCTTTTTTAGGAGCTTCTAAATCAGTTGCGCAGGGCTTTTACGGATATTTTGGGGGGGGGGGCCCAGAGGATGTTATTATTTGCTTGCTTGCTTTGGTTTGGTTTAATCAGTAACTGGACAGAGCTCTTAGACAAAGCCATAAAATGAAGAGAACACATATTATGTCCAAGACGCAGATTAAGTACATTTCTGAAGTTCTGCTGGGATGTTGACTTCTTGTACACTGTTAAAAAGTTTGGGGTCAGTAATTTGTTTTTTATTTTATTTTGTATTTTTGTTAGAAATAGTTGTATTCTGCCAGGTTGCATTAAATTGATTAAAAGTGACAGTAAAGACATTTATAATGTTAAAAAGATTTATATTTCAAATAAATGTTTTTGAACTTTCTAATCATCGAAAAAATCCTGAATAAAAGGTTTCATGGTTTTCAAAAAAATATTAAGCTGCATAGCCATTTACAACTTTGATAATAAGAAATCAGCCTTTTAGAATGTTTTCTGAAGGATCATGTAACACTGAAGATTGGAGAAATGGCTGCTGAAAATTTACTAGAATAAATTAGATTTAAAATATAATAAAATAGAAAATAGTTATTTATAATTGTATATATTTCACAATTTTAATGTTTTACTGTATTCTTGATAAAATAAATGCAGCTTTGGTAAGTATAAGAGACATCTTTCAGAAACATAAATAGTGTACTAATAGAATGTTATTGTGTAGTAGTGTACTAATAGTAGTGCTAATAGAAGTAGTTCACTCAAAAATAAAACTGTTGTCATTGCCGTATGCACATCTTTAAACCAGACATTTTGTATCTAATGGCCAGCCCAGTGTTGACCGATCATTAGATGTTAGCCCTTATCAAAGCTAGATGTCTGTGTTATGTTTAAAGACAGATCTGCAGTGAAGTATTTTGGCTTTATAAGACTGGTTGCTTAAGATTATGTTGAGTTTACTTGGTACATAAATAATTATTTTTGGCAGTGTGTATTTAGCAATGCCTTAAAGCATGCAGTGGGCACAAAGGCTAAATGAAAGATTGACAGTATATTTCAGCACATTATTTATTGCAGTTATTGCATCTGTTATCTTTAGTTTTTTTTTTTGCATCACTTTTGTAATTTAATTGATTTCTTAAATGTCTATTGTCTTGGCTTTAAAGGGGTCATATGATGCGATTTCAATTTTTCCTTTCTCTTTGAAGTGTTACAAGCTCTTGGTGCATTAAGAAGATCTGTAAAGTTGCAAAGACTAAAGTCTCAAATCCAAAGAGATATTCTTTATAAAAGTTAAGAGTCAACCACGCCTACCTAAAACGGCTCGTTCTAACACACCCCACATGTCTACGTCACGATGTGAGAAGATTTGCATAACGCCGCCCAAATGTTCACACAAAGAAAGAAGGCGTAACTTTTATTCTCGCTGTAGTATTGTAGCTGCCGCCATGTCGTGAAGACGCTGTGTTTCGTTGTGAAAGCGAAACTACTTCGTTTGGCCTTCCAAAAGAGGACATATCTGCTTCGTCATGCCTAGAGCTGATCCGTGCTGTCCCCACTGGATGCAACAAATGCCTCGTTTATAATGGGTTTTAATGTTTTTGTCTCGTCGCTCCGGCCTGACAGGGCATCACAGTATGGTAAGGGGCGTAACCACGGGATAGTTGGCCAATCAGAGCACACCTCGCTTTTTCAGACCGATGAGCTTTGTAAAAATCGACGCGTTTCAGAAAGGCGGGGCATAGAAGAGAAACGATAATGTACAGTATGTGGAAAATAATGTGTTTTTTTTAACCTTAAACCGCATAAACACATTTCATTACACCAAATACACAAAATAATGTTCTTTTTAGCAACATCATATGACCCCTTTAAAAGCTATATAAAATATAGTATACTTGGACCAGTCTGACTATAAGTAGACTGCAATTTCCTCTCAATGGTTAAATATTGTCTAAGACCAACCAGTGAGACCTTGAGTTGAGTAAAGTTCTTGTGACCCAAGCTCCTTTACTTATCATTGATCGTTTTATTTGTTAGGTGATTATTTTTGGTTGACTTTGAAGCTAAACCAATGTAGTATTAATTTCATTGGCATTGCTAAATCATGAAACTTGCTGGTATTTACATTTGCTTCAGTAACTGACTTGGATTGCTGTTGTTGAAAGTGAAAGTGACGTGACATGTGGCCAAGTATGGTGACCCATACTCGGAATTAGTGCTCTACATTTATCCCATCCAAAGTGCACACACACAGCAGTGAACACACACACCGTGAACACACACCCGGAGCAGCGGGTAGGCCTGTCACGATAACAACTTTTTGTTGTGCGATATATTGCCCCAGAAATAATTGCGATAAGCGATATTATTGTCATTTTAAAGACCATTTTATGTCACTGAATATATAATCATAATGTAACAGCATAATAATGCAAGAAGGCCTACACACTTCCAAATTACAACAAACTTTTAATTTTAAGAATATTTAG
>NW_015649661.1:62498-64465 GCF_001515625.1 Sinocyclocheilus rhinocerous
ACACACACCCGGAGCAGTGGGCAGCCATTTATGCTGCGGCGCCCGGGGAGCAGTTGGGGGTTCGGTGCCTTGCTCAAGGGCACCTCAGTCGTGGTATTGAAGGTGGGAGAGAGCGCTGTACATTCACTCCCCCCACCTACAGTCCCTGCCGGTACGAGACTCAAACCCGCAACCTTTGGGTTACGAGTCCGACTCTCTAACCATTAGGCCACGACTTCCCGCTCGCTGTCGCTGTTATTTCCAAATGAGAGGAACCTTGAGAACTTAGAAGTACATTGAAGTTTGAACAAAGCATGTCAACTAGCTCCAAATCCACCCCAGTTATCTCACACTTGAAAGTAATTCAGAACATGCACTCGATCATTCTTCATTTTGACAGCGGTAAATATGTCATCTCATGATTTGCAAGCCTAAAAAAGGGTTTTGTTGGCATGGCAAACTAAGGAGCCCCTGGAATAGTGAATATCACTTATGCAAAGAGGCCACGAGAGGATGTTGATCCAGAGATCTAAAAATTCATCAATGTCAGAAGGCTGTGGGGTCTGCATATTAGGCGGGCAGGCACTGGCTAGCACAAACATTTTAAACTGTCTCTAGGTTCTTTGCAGGACTGTAATGTATACACCATAATCCTTTAAAATGGCACTTGACAGATAGTTGCTGGAGCCGCTCTGCTATATCTGGCACATCTGCATGTGCTGCAGGAGGAAATGCATTATTATTATTAGCTATTTTAAAGCAGTGGGAAATGGGTTAAACTGCTGCATAGGTGACACAGGAGAAAGTATGGCTTAAGCAGGAAGTATAATCAATCTATATGACTATAAATGAAGGAAGATATGTGTGACCACTTGTGGTAGGGCTGGGTGATCCGCATTTGGGAACACATCGTGCACCAGTTATACTTTTTCACATTTGCATAATTTCCAACATTTTGTGGGCAGATGATTACAGCATGTTATGCTTTCACACATTTCAGGTAGATTTGTAATGAGAAGCATTTGTAAACCTGTTGAACATACACTTAAAGGCCTCGCTGGAGTTTTCTGGCAACATAAACGTTTGAAGGTTTAAGCCTTGCAAGTGAAGAAATGAAGCCTTAAGTGCTGCAATTTTAAAACTCTAAAGTAATATAATTAATATACTTATTATAAAATATTCTTGTTGTTACAGTTCAGAGTTTCAGAGTTACAGTTCAGAGTTTGTTGATAAGAAAATGGTCAAAATTAATTTAACTTCTGTACTGTTCAAAAATGGTGTGGCAATTATTCCCTGTGGTATTTAAAATGGGATTGAATATTGATATTTTTAAACGTATCAAAGTTATTAAAGAACCGGTCATATGGTATTTTAAAGTGTCCTAATATTGTGTTGGAGTCCCCTATAACAGGTTTAAATGCATCTAAGGTCAGAAAACATTGTAATTTTCTCAGAATATACATTTAATATTAGAGTCATTTGCCAATGATTTCGAAACGATTCGTTCCAAGCAAGTTCAGAGCAAACCCCTCCCTTTCATAAGCCTACTCTGCTCTGTCAGCTGGCCAAGCCTGCTGTGATTGGCATAAACCAAAATATGTCTACTGTAATGTTTGAAGAACGACCGACAAACTTAACTTTTAATCAGAAAGCAGAACAGCTGTATCACAGGCGCACCAGCCTAACTAACTTAACTCGCTCGTCTCTCCCGCATTAACCCTATAACTGCCGGTGCAGCAAAAAACCCAGCAATTTCACAATGATTATAAAGTCTGTGTGCTACACTACATTCTTTATTATTAAGCGACGTAATTAGAACAACGTCAGTCTACATTAATCGACACATTCTTAGGAAATAGTGGGTTCACAGTGAATTATCAGAACTACTTCAGTAAGACAGTAATATCGTGCTTTACCTGGAAACCTAAAGCTGCACTGTGTACATCACACATATTAGCACAAAAACTTGATATTTTGAGCACTCAATT
>NW_015649661.1:64475-67965 GCF_001515625.1 Sinocyclocheilus rhinocerous
AGACTGATTGATTATCTGATCGTGCTCCTCCCGAACCTTGTTAATAAAACATCATGTAACGTATCAATCGTACTTACAGGTTGTGGTTCGGAGAGCATGTTAGTCCAAGTTAAGAAGATTAGAAGCCAACGAAGATAAAAGCCAAGATTGGAGAAGCAGTCCTTGGTAAAATGACATGCACACAACAAAAGTTCGAATTGTATTTCTGTGGTATCCTTGAACACAGCGTCTTCTCAACATGATGTAAACACACTAACTAGCGGAAGTGTTTGTGGGCAGGTCAGACTCACGGGCAGGCGGGGATTATGCAAATGTGTTACGCAGTGACGTATACCGGTAACAGGCAAAAGATTTGAAAATATGACGACTCGTTAAGGCGATTCAGAATCTTTGCAGATTGTTTTCATTTAAGGATAGCTACGTTATAAACTGCAATTGAGGTATTTTACGTTATAAACTGCAAAAGAGATATTTTTCAAAAACCCATATGACCTGCTCTTTAAATTACTGTATTGTGACAACCCTAATGAATAAAAATAATGTATATTATATTATATTATATTATATGTTGCATATAAATAAAAAAAGTGGAATTTCATTGACATCATAAATCAACAAATCATCAACCCAATTCATTAAATCACAAATTAATTCAACTTTTGAATGAATTTAATTTTAAAATTAAATTGATTTAAGATTAATTGATTTTTTTTGTCTTAATGAGTCTTAATGTTCACATAGTCTATCAATGCATTCTTAAGGAAACTTGATAGCCAAAACAAAACAAAAATAATTTCAATATTTATGATGGCCAGCCCTAACATGTGTTATTCAGTATTAATTGTTCATTGAATCCATACTTTGGCTTATGTATAGAATATTGCTTAAAAATTGATGTGGTTCACTTTAACAGCTAGTGTTTTTTTGGTTCTTGTCATCCTTCAATAGTGTCATTTCACTCATTCGCTTGTTCTCGTTCTACAGTTTGTCACCCAGAGCGCTGGCCCTCTCTGTTTTCATTCAGAGCCTGAGGAAAGGGGGGCCGCAGGGGCGTACGAGAGAGCAGCCAATGGCGACGCTGCCCTGCCCCCTGACCTTGTGCAAGAGAGGGCCTCTCGTAGACCTCAACTTCCCCTCTCTCTCTGCGAGAAAGGAGAAACAGGAACTTGCTGCCCCTCCTCTAATATCCCTGCTTCAGGGTGGTGTTAATGTTGTCACACAAGAGCACACTTTCACCTTTTGAGCTTAGCCTTTCAGACGTGTACTACGTGTTTACCTGGACTGTCACCTGAAAGGCCTTTTATGACACTTTTAGAGCTTGACAGTATGACATACAATACTGTGCAATAGTAGAAGTGTGTCCATTTATACCGTTGTAGATTATGTGTGTGAAAGAGATGATGAAACATTGAATAATGTGGAAAAAATAGAGAGCAGGATGTGTCTTGGGAGCCATTTTTCATGGAATTTCCAGAAAAAAATAATTGTAATCATTATTTGTTGTCACCATATTATAAAATTATCAAGATTTTAATTAAGCTGCTCCTCTTTAATTTTGATCATCAAAGATATCAGCAGGAAATTCTTCTGATCTGTCATGGAATCATTTGCAACTTCAAATTTTTAGGCTACTTCACATCAATCCTGTCTGTTTGTGGGTATGAAAACGTTTGTCGATGTTTGCCGGATGAGATGAACGAGGACACTAGGACCAAATGTCACTTTCAGTTGGATGAAGGGTACATCAGAGACGTTTTTCACGTTTCAGCCATGCTCTCATACAGCACAGCGCACTTCATTAACATTCCAGCCCCTCAGAAAATGCACTTGAAAAAAATCTAAATCCGATTCAATTTGAAACCTGAGAAATGAAGTCAGAGCACAATTCGCATGGCAAAGGTCATGAAAACTGGCAGCCATTAGATTTGTTTGCTCGCTGTGAAGTTCAGTGCCTGAGTGAAATTACTAGAAGAATTATTCAGCTCATTTTGAGGACTGTGTATAATAATAGTAATTTGTTCACTTTGCCACTCTTATGTAAAGTGACAGGATGTATTTAATAGAAGGAGAATCTTTATGCACCTCACAATTTTATCTATTTCAATTTAGTAAATCACAGTCTGATTCTAGTATGATTCTCGATGTATCACAAATGTGATATTTAAATACATTCACTCCTTTTAAACATAGGCTTTTTCATGATGCAGAACCTTGATTGGCTGTTGTAAGATGGTTTAGAACAGGGGTCTTCAATGTTTTTCAGGGTAAGGACCCCTTAGGCGATAGAGACATAGAGCATGGACCCCCTGATACAAACTGTGTCAAGTTGAGCTACATATTAAGAATATAGCCTTCGATATTAATAGAAACGAACTATATTATGATTAAGAATAAATTATATGTATATTATGTTAGGACAGTATTTCATGACTATGCACATTATTGTTGTTACACATGCATCACTGCCTGTATATTACTTTTTATTGTTAAAATTGAGATTTATGCATCATAACAAATAACATGTTGATAATAATCACAATTGATTAGTTGTTTGAAGTTGATGTAAATTATTTTAATGGATTTGCAGAGTCATACATTTTAATTTTACTAGTCAGTTACCTGAACTTTAGCTTCAAGTTTATTAAAAATTCTAATTTTAATTTTACTATCAGATGGATAAATATTTACTAACTTTTTATAAAATTTTTATTTTACTGTGAGATAGACAATTAAGAATCAAATCACTGAGTATATGAAATTAGTAATGGTTTTCTAATAAACATTAATTGGCACTACCTCCTGCACTACCACTGCAGACCCCCGGTTAAAGACCCTTGGTTTAGAACAAAACCTGTCCACTCAAAACTTACAGCATTGATGTTAATTGATGTTAAGGTGTTGTAGGTAGTCATCAGGTTGTTGGTATGTGGTTGCAAAGGTGTTTTCAGGTTTTTAAAGCTGTTTGCTATGCAGTATGTCCTTATTAGAGTGCTTGTTTAGTGAATTTTTGTGGGCGAAATGTAATAATTTCAATAGGAATCCATATGATTTTGTGTGAGGGCGAAAAATTTCCCCTTGCTGATTTTGCAACTGGATTTGCCACATCAATCAACAGGATTCTACTTGTTTGAAAGTGATCATATTTTGTACATCGATAAACTATTGACAATCAGCAATGTACCTTTTTGTCGCCAAATGTATTAATTTTTTTCTTAATTTGTGGTTTATTGTAGTGGTCGACCGATATATCGCCAAGGCCGATATATCAGCCGATATTTGGCATTTTTTAAATATTGGCATCAGCCGATAAGTTTTCCTGTTTGGCCGATGCGTTCTAGGCGGGACTTTTATTTTGACGGCGCTGAGAACGGCAGCACCTGAGTACACAGTGCTTACATTCTCCCTTTTGTTCGCTGTTGTCGTTCAGTTCTGTCTAATATGGATTATCTAATATGTCTGTCTAATAATCAGATAGAACGGTTAAACAAAG
>NW_015649661.1:67985-68450 GCF_001515625.1 Sinocyclocheilus rhinocerous
TCACAGTTAGGAGATTTATAGTGAGTGGTTCCCTGCATTTTTACAGTAAATCGCGTGATTACAGCCGCTGCAATGGAGCAGCTCTAATGCTATTAAATTAAAGATGATGTACCATAGTGCAAAAAGAGTGAAAGTAACAAAAACTTGTAAAATACATTTTAATGGGCATAATTAAGTGTGAAAATAACTGAAGGATATACAGTCAAACCAAAAATTATTCAGAGACCAGATATAATTTGTGATTTTTATTTTTTACTAGTGGGTGCAGGACACTATTGTTCATTTATATAAGTGAGGATAGCAAAATAAAGTAAACTGAGGCAAATTATACCCAAAAATTCTTCATACAGTGGACTACCAGTTAAACTGATACAAATTTGGGACCAAAAATTATTCAGACCGAGTCTGGGAAAAAAATTGAAGTTCAGGTTTGCATGAACCTGGATGACAGCATGCCCAGGAAAC
>NW_015649661.1:68774-75540 GCF_001515625.1 Sinocyclocheilus rhinocerous
TGGGAAAAAAACTGAAGTTGAGGTTTGCATGAAGCTGGATGACAGCATGCCCAGGAGACTACAGGCTGTCATTAAGGCTAAGGGTTGCCCGACTAAGTATTGCTAGTTGTGTAAATACTGTCATACTATCAGCTGTCTGAATAATTTTTGGTTGATTGTAATCCATTACATACCTTTCTATCAAAATTATCTAACATTATCAAGATGAATTTGTCCTGACACAGTTTAACTCTGAGTTCTTGTCATATTTTATTAGCATTTTCTAAACTATAGCGAATAAACTGTGATAATGTGAGAAATGTTGAAGGTGTCTGAATAAATGTTTGTTTGACTATCTATTTGATAAATAAAGTTAACCAACTAACATTATATATACTCTTTTAGTTTCTGTACCCAATATTTAAAAAATTTACAAATGCAATAAAAATTTCGGTATCGGTATTCCGTATCGGCAAGTATCAAAAATAAAAGTATCGGTATCTGGCGAGTACTGGAAAAAGTGGTATCGGTGCATCCCTAGTTTTTGGGCAGTGTGGAGTAGCACTTTTTGTTTGTCATTTCTCTGATCACAAATGCAGACATGGTTTTATGTTTACGCGGCGCGATGCAATGCAACGCGTAAAAAGACAGTATAAGTCATTATAATCCGTAATTATGTCCCCACTGGATGCAACAAATGCCTCGTTTGTAATGGGTTTTAATGTTTTTGTCTCGTCGCTCCGGCCGTGACAAGGCATCACAATATGGTAAGGGGCATTACATTTCCGGCACACGCTTGAGGTATTCGGCCAATCACAACGCACTGGATAGCTAGCCAACCAGAGCACACCTCGCTTTTCAGAACGATGAGCTTCTGTACCCAATATTTAAAAAATTTACAAATGCAATAAAAATTTCGGTATCGGTATTCCGTATCGGCAAGTATCAAAAATAAAAGTATCGGTATCTGGCGAGTACTGGAAAAAGTGGTATCGGTGCATCCCTAATATGCTTGATAGTTTCTTTTTTTTGTTTAATCGATCCAAAATCATTTGAGAAACAATTGTGATGCTAGACTAGATTTTGTGATGCAGAACTTGCAGCCGTGATTTTGTTGCAGCATGTGTTATTTACTATATTTAAATTAAATAGTGTGATATATATAAGCCTTATCTCAGCCATCAGTCTGTATGATCACACTGTAAGATATCAGCATCAGCCGTCAAAAAATCCATGTCAGTTGACCACTATGCAAAATAGAAATAGTTGTGTGGACATTTGAAGTTAACTGTCATTCCCTTTACTTACTTTAAATTGGCCAAACATTCGCCTAATGTCTCTGTAAAACCCCCAAAACTCCTATTTCCTCCCACCAAACTGACCTCATTTTAAACTTTTGCGTTCCAGAGATCAGAACGTAACAAACCAGATTGATGTCGTCGCCTAGTTGAGCGCTCTGCAGAAGTTCCTCGGTGAGAGCTACGTTGCTATTATGTGTGTAAATACGGCGCTCGAACTCTGATCTAAATTTAGTCTTTCCTTCAAGAAGTCTTCACTTAAAATTCAGCCCAAAACAAACAGTCTCGTCCTCTCTTCTCTCCAGCTGCTGGACTGAGCCGTGTTCTCATGCGGTCCTTCAGAAGCTTTGATCTCGAGTGGAGAAAGAAGGTTAAGCAGAATAATCATTGACACTTTATATCAGCTCTTTGAGTCGAACTGGGACAGGAGTGACCGAATTGTGACTCATCGGTCTCAAGCTTTTCTCAAGAGTGCTTGCTGCACTTACTGCGGCTGGCTCCTGTCCAAAAGTACCACTTTGTTCACATTAGTCTTAGAGAGGCTTCCGCTGTGTAGCTTTCATCCACCCAGTCCAAGAGAGGAAGGAGGACAATAGTGAAATTATGCATGTTTTTTGTGTGTGAATAAAAGCCGCTTACACATTAGAGAAAGCTCTGATAGATAGGGATGTGTAAGATTTGTTTGGAAGGTGTGGATTACATTAACAGCGCAAACTGTTCTCGAAACCAGAAACCAAAACGTGAGGCAAAAAAAAAAAAAAGTGAATGTGTGTTTCACTGTGTTATGCTAGCGTTCAAATAACCTGGGGTTGGTAAGATTTATTTTTATGTTTTTGAAAGAAATGTCTTATGCTCACCAAGGCTGCATTTATTTGATCAAAAATACAGTAAAAACAGTACTATTGTGAAATATTATTACAATTTAAAATAACTGTTTTCTTTTTGAGTATATTTCAAAATGTAACTTTTCCTGTGATGGCAAAGCTGGTTTTCAGCAGCCATTACTCCAGTCTTCAGTGTCACATGATCCTTTAGAAATCATTCTAATATGCTGATTTAGTGCTCAAGAAACATTTCTTATAAATTTTTGTGGAAACCATGATATATTTTTTTCAAGATTCTTTGATGAACATTAAGTTTAAAAGAACAGCATTTATTTAAAATATAAATATTTTATGACATTATAAAAATCTTGACTGTCACATTACATTGCATACTTTATTATAATTAAATGATTAATTAAATAAGATAAAAAAAAATGTTTTGTTTACTGACTCCATAGTGTATATTTATGCACTCAAATTTAGACAACGTTGGTATCACTTATCTGGGATTTAAAAATGATGTTCTTTGTATGTCCACAGAGAAAGCAGCTCTGATGTCTCCAGGTGATGAGGTGCAAAAGAGCGACATATCGTCAAGCAGTCAGGGCATGGTGGAGAAGGAAGCCCTTGGGCCACTTCTCTTGGAGGTATGTTAGACTTTTTAAACTGTTTATCTGTTGAAAAGACTGATATTGAGGTTGTATGATGTCAAGAGTGTTGCCGTAGACCAGTATTTTTATTTTGTCCTCATCTGAGCCTGGCCCAGTTCCTATAGTTGGGAATGACAAACCTTTGTGCAACATATATCTTATTTTTGTCTTCCATCTCTGTTCTCTGCCTGTTCCACAAGGCCCTGAATGGCTTCTTTTTCGCCGTGAACCGCGAGGGGCGCATTGTGTTTGTGTCTGAGAACGTCACCAGTTATCTGGGTTATACCCAGGAAGAGCTGATGACCTCCAGCGTCTACAGCATCCTTCATGTGGGTGATCACAACGAGTTTGTGCGCAACCTGCTACCCAAGAGCCTTGGTGAGTCTCTCGGTGAGAAGGGCCACAGTAAAAGCAGAATTATAGCTAAAGATTTAACAGAAAATTTGACACCTAACCAGACATGATGCGACATGACAAAATTACAACCACTCAGAAGATATTTGATGATTAATGTACAGTTTTGGCAAGTAGGAATTTGAACCAATGAGATTTCTTTGTGGGCGGGGCTATCAATTGCCATGGTCACCACTGGTTAGAACAAAAACATGTTGCTTGTCGCTTTATTACATTACACTTCTTTACAAAGTGTTAGAGGAGAGTAGATAAAGCAACACTGAAATATTTTAAGTATTTTAACATTTAAAGGCAATCATAAGATAAATAAAATATTGCTAATCATAATACAAAATACATTTATATTATATACATGCACTATTTTATTTATATATATATATATATATTATACTATTTAATATTATATCATATATATTTATATTATTTTTAGTATTTTATTGCAAATAATAATATAAAATATAGAAAAAAATTATATATAAAAATTACATTATTATATCAGAGCTCAGTGACACTCCACTGGTGGTCTTTTATCTCATACTTACCTTGCACATCTGTGTGTGTTTTCAGTAAACGGTGTGCCATGGCCTCAGGAGCAAGGCCGAAGGAACAGCCGCATGTTTAACTGCAGGTTGCTGAAAAGACCTCCAGACGAGGTGGACGCAGAGAACCAGGAGGCCCGTCAACAGTATGAGCTCATGCAGTGCTTCACGGTCTCTCAGCCCAGAGCGGTGCAGGAGGAGGGTGAGGGTGAGACCACACACATACTCATAAAGTCATACCCATATAAATATTTAGCTTAGTGCAGGGAGTCTGATGTAGCTGTCATTGACACGCCAGTGTTCAAATATGAAATCAGTTTTTTGGGGGGGTTTCAAAAGTCTGAGTCCACTAATAAAAATTCTTCTATTTTGCATTTTTCTAATTGAATTATGTTTAATCATGTTCTGTACAGATTTATGAAAAAATTTTCGGTATGTGTTGCACATAGCACTTCAAACCATTGTCTCTGTTGTTCACAGACCTGCAGAGCTGTTTAATCTGTATAGCAAGTCGAATGCCTCATCCACCTCAGATCCCTGTCAGTACAGAGTCCTTCATCACCAAGCAGGACCCTACAGGTAGTGTTTCATTATATACACACACAAGTACCAGCTGCTAGGACCTGCTGATCTGACCACGTTATCATCATGGAAGAGCTCATGCAGGGTTATTGTCGTAGGCTAAAACAAAGACGAAAATATTGAATTAAAAATACCTTTAAAAATAGAACAAATATCGCAAAGCAGAAAAACTGTGGCTGAAATAGCTGTTGCTGAAATAAAATGATGAATGAAAAGAAATAGTATCTGTAGTTATCAAGATAAACTAGTAAGGTTACTGATAACAAAAATGGACACTGGTGTTCACACAGAACATGTTCTTAATTGCTGTAAATGTAAACGTGTTAGACTTTAGATTGTCTCGCTCTTTTGCAGTACGTTTTTTCAGCATCTTGTTCTTGAGATGATAATGATTTTGATTTATAAGCACTTTTTAAAACGCATCTCCAGACACCTTCATCTTGTTACATTTCATTGCACTCTATTTTTTTTTTTTTTTGAATGTCAAGCAACAGGTACATTGAACTGACACATTGTTTCCCATAATTCCTGTTTAAATACAGACATGGCTTTCTCCCTCAAAGAAAGTTTTGTACACTACTGTTCAAAAGTTTGGATTTGTTTTTAAGCATTTCACACTTTTATTCAGCCAGGGCAAATTAAATTAATCAAAAGTGACAGTAAAAACATTTATAATATTACAAAAGATTTATTTTTCAAATAGCTGCTGAAAATTCAGTTTGACATCACAGATAAATAGATTAAATAGAAAACAGTTATTTTAAATTGTAATAATGTATTTTTTTATGTATTTTTGATCACTTAATTACAGCCTTAGTGTGCATAAGAAACTTGTTTCAAAAACTGCTTTTCTTTTTACTGACTCCAAACTGACTGCAAGAACAGAAAACGAAACTATGTTCTTTTTCTGTTTTTGCAGAAGGCAGTGCTAAATGGTTTGTTGTTAAATCTGTGATTTGAAAAGCTTCCTCCTCTTGAACCTGAAGTCCTGTTTACAGAATCTAATGATCTTTCCCGATGTTTGGTGTGTGTGTGTGTGTGTGTGTGTGCGCGCGCACGAAGGGAAAATCATCTCTATTGAGACGAGTGCTCTGAGGGCCACAGGCCGACCAGGTTTGGAGGACCTGGTCAGGAAGTGCATCTACGCATTCTTCCAGCCTCAGGGCAATGAGCCCTCCCATGCCAAGAAGCTGCTTCATGAGGGTGAGCGCTTTCACCTCCATTCTAGCCATTTTTGAGTAGTACTTGACATTTCAAAGCAGTAATGATCTGCCCTTGCCTTTCTTTACCTAGAGAATTTATGATTTATTTGATGATTTACACTCACATTTTGATTCATACCATTGGTCTCATTCACTTGTTCAATGTGTTCTAATATGCCCAATATCTGATCTGATATTTGATAACTGATCAATCTGTGTATTGTTTCTTCAATTAATCCAGTAGCCAGTTTATATTTACCAGAAAAATCAGTTTTATTATCTGTTTAATTGAAAGAACATGTTATTTTCCTCCAGTCAAAGTGCAAGAGGTTATAAAAAGAAATGGATATTTATGAATATAGGATATACTGTACATTACAGTTCAAAATACAGTAACATTGTGAAATACTATTTAATCATATTTATAATATTGTTTAATATAATTTAAAATAACTGTTTTCTATTTTAATATATTTTAATAATTTCATGTATTCCTGTGATGGCAAAGCTGAATTTTCACCAGCCATTATTCCAGTCTTTAGTGTCTCATGATCCTTCGGAAGTCATGCTGATTTTCTGATTTGCTGCTCAAAAAACATTTATTCTTGTCAATGTTGAAAACAGCTGTACTGCTATGTGTTTTTGTAGAAACGTGATAGATTTTTTTTTCAGGATTCTTAAAAAAAAAAAAAAAGCCATTTTGTAACAAATGTTTTCATGTTCATTTTGATCAATTTATTGTATCTTGCTGCATGAAAGTATTCATTTTTGACAGCAAACTTTTGAATGGTAGTGTTAATGTGCAGCATACATGTGGATTTATCCTAAATTTAGAGAATACTGTATGTAGTGCAGGCTTACTGATAAATCATGGTTTTTGAGTGAAAATGTTTGCATGCAATTATAGTTAGCAAATGAGACTCATTGTTGCTAAGTTGATATTTGTAAATGTGGTAACTCTAAAACAAACTAGTTTTTATGCTCTGTGTTTGTGTGTTGACAGTGATGACCCACGGCATGGCCATCAGTCCTCTGTACCATTTCACACTCAGTGACGGGACGTCCCTCAGTGCGCAGACACGCTGCAAATTCTGCTGCCCCCCAAACCCAGACGTACAGCCCTTCATCATGGGCATTCACACTATAGACAGGTAGCTAATGATGTCCTTTGCATTTATATGAGCACAACCCTCTACGGACACCCTCTACGCCAGACTGATATACTATATATATATATATATATATATATATATATATATATATATATATATGTGTAAA
>NW_015649661.1:75607-105408 GCF_001515625.1 Sinocyclocheilus rhinocerous
ATCAGTCAGTCAAGCATTATAATATGATATTATGATAATCAAGTATTATTTAATGATAGAACTTTAGTAATTAGAATAAAAATTTGGTAACCATGTATGAATGCATAGACATTTTAATTGAATTTAGGATTGGTGGTGGTGCTTTTTTGGTCATTCAGTGTTTCTGTAAAAAAAAAAAATGGGAAAAAACTAACAATAAAACTGGTAAGATAATAATAAGACAAATTCTACTAATAAGAACAGTATAAAACGCACTAAGGATTAACAAGCTGCTGGATTAATGAATATTAATCAGGTTGTGTGCGTTCGATCAAACTGATTTACTGAAATCAAAACAGGGATGACAATAGGTGAGCACCAGCCAATGAGATTGCCATTTGCGCATTATTTCCGGCCACTACCGGAAAACCCGGCAGTTCTTAAAAGCTGAAGAATTCCAAAGGAACGCCGTTATTTTGACAGGAAAATACAACAAAGAATATCGTTTACATGTAGCGCGTCAATTCTGCATGTATGTAAGACTCTATCACTCTTTCTGCTCTCACCAAAGCGACGGTGAGTCATGCACCGTTACACTAGAGTTCACGGTACGTCAAACACAGGTTCGCTGCGCATCCATTGAGATGAACTGAAAAATAGCACAGATCGCTTGACGGAGAGTGAAACTCTGAAGCTCTCAGTCTTGAGAGTGTTCGGCGAGTGAAAATATATCTGTGCTAAACTTATACTTAGCCTCTAACTCACACACTGGCGAGTAAAATCTGAGAATTTATTAGCCATTGGCTAATATTAGACATCATTTAGTCACCCAGAGTGAAGATTTAGTCGCATATGCGAGTGATTTACTCGCAATGTAGAGGGTTGGAGCATATCACACAATAATGACTATTGCATCATGTATTTATATATTTAATTTTTTTGGATTGAATGTGTGTTTTAGGGAACACAACACTGCTAGCTCTCAGGAAAACACTACCCCCAGCCTTCTGTCTCCTGCTGCCCCACCTTCCCGCTCACCTGCCCTGCAGCCCTCCAGTGACCTCAGCCTCCATCTCAACAACAGCAATGGCACCTGTGCCACTCCTGGACCCCCAACACCCACACCACCAGGCTACCTGACGCCCGGCCGCATTGGGCCCTCCCAGCAGGTCAGCAGCCCCTCTGCACTTGGCAGCCCTCTCACTGCCACCCCTACCTCATTCATGTCGCCTCGACCTCCACGGGGCAGCCCAGGCCTGGCCAGCAGCCCACGCGCGCCCGGCCATCCTTTTTCCCCCTCGGCGCCCGGCATCCACTCGCCCGCTGGCGGACTGACCAGGCAGCAGTCTGGCGGCGACAGTGTCAGTTTCTCTCTCCCCTCTCCCTTACCCCCCAGACAGACTCCGACCCCCAGCAGCTCCCCAGCACGTCAGCCCCCGGCCAAACCGCCGGAAGCGTCCGCTGATGAGCCTAAAGCTGCTGCGGTGTGCAACCTCAAACTTAACCAGCTCTTGGACGGTGCCCCTGAACATGACTCCCAACCCCGTCCTGCACCCATGGCCCAGTGTCCGGCTTCTCACAGCAGTCTGACTGAGCGGCATAAGATTCTGCACCGCCTGCTCCAGGACAGCAACCCTGCAGATGCAGGCAAGGAGCACGACATTAAGAACGAGCCTCCGACAAGTCCCAACGCAGCCTTGGTGGCACGGGGACTTGGGAAGGAAACCCAGGACCACCAGCTGCTACGGTTTCTGCTGGATACGGATGAAAAGGACTTGGAGGACTTGCCGCCTCCGGCCGTCCTCAGCCTCCATACTGTCAAGGTAAGGGCAGAGAAGAAAGGGAGCAGAGAGAATGTGCTCTGTGCTGCTGCTGCCGCCACCACCGTGTCTGCAGTCACTTGCCCGCCTCAATCCAGTGACAACCCCAGCCCGGTATTTACATCCTTATTTCATTATTTGTACTTAATGAATGAATCTAAGTACATTATGGAAAAATATTTTTAAGCATTTTTTCTATGTGCATGTTACTGTCTTACTTAACGTACTTTTCACTCCTGAAAATCTGACCATTAATAGGATGTTTGGCCGATGGAAGAAAAGTCTATTTTGACAATTTACTGCTTCTCACTATTAATCTCAGCAGCAAATTTACTTTTTATTTCTATAACTGGTAATGAGAATGAGGTGAAAAATGCACATCATCACAATACTTAAACAATTTTAATGAAAAAATACTGAAAAAAGCATAAAGAATTCACTGCATTGTATTGCAACAGTGTACTTATATTGTTGTTTCAGAAGCTCAGGTTTTTACAGCAAGGTCAGTTTGCAGATGTATTTGTTGGATGTTGATACATGATTTAAGTTAATATTAAAAATGTTTGATATAATTTTGCATATTTTAATCAATTATGTGGGCAAATATCTTTTATTTTATTATATTGCTTTATGTGGGCAAATATCAATATTGAATAGTATAATTGCTCACAGTACCCTGAACTTTTTCAAATTTCCAAAACTCCAAAACTGGTAGTTCACTGCATTGCGACAAACTTTTCTCACCTTTGAGGCTGGACATGCCCATATCTCATCATTCATGTCACAGGAAATATCTGTCTTTCATGAAAATAAATTCCAGCTTTAAACCAGCTTTAGCGTGAACTCTAGCATGAATATTAATAATATATTTTGTAGGGATGCACCGAAATGAAAGTTCTGGACCGAAACCGAAAATTCGTTGTAATACTTATTTATTTTATTAAATAATATAAAGTCATTTTGTAAGACTTTTTAATTTAAATCAACAATTTTACTGATACTGAATTTAAAGAAACTTAGCCAATAAAATAACCACACTTTTATTGAAATTAACGCAATAAAATCGGGACAGAAAATATATTAACATTAAATATTAAATATATTTCTCTTTCGGCCAATAATTTTCGGCAGCCAAATTTCAGTGCATCACTAATATTTTGTAGGCCTTACTCTTGCTGCGTTTACTCATGAGCTGATTTAAGGGAGTCACGTGTGGACTTTGTCTTTCTTGTGCTCTGGTGTGCCTTTTGATGTTGATGACCTTTGCTATCATTTCCATTCCACCTCTGTGTGTGTTTACATGAGTAGCAGTTTCCCAGTACTGATCTGGACACTTTGAACCAGCTCTTGCCCACTTTGAGAAGCTCTGTGGGAGGTAAAGCAGTAGAGGAGCCAGTGCTCGTCCAGCCCAGTGAGGACAACTTTTCCATCGGGTTGAATGTGAAGAGAGAGTCACCAGGAACATCAAGCAGAGGCGAGGCCCATTTCACTGGAGTAATAATACAATTCATAATATTTCATTTATCTTAAGTCCTCAATAACTGCTTTTTCCTCCTCCATCTCTCTGTAGCATTCCCTGATGGATCAAACCTCTCAAATCAGTCCTCTTTTGAGTTCTGCGACCCCTCTACACCAAACCAGGGTCAGGTCCAGGTGCCGGATCTTGGGCAGATAGACCCGTTTCAGTCACCCAAGGAGAGCAGCAGCCCCTTTGCCAATCCAACCAGCCTCAACTCTTTCAACACCAACACAGGTGCAGGATTGAATGCGTCACCATGTTTGAAAACAGAAACAGTTTGATTAGTTAACCAAGGGGAGAAGTAAGACTTTTTTTTGTCTCCTTTGATTCAGGTCTGGCCAAGCTGGAGCTTCCTGAGTCTCAGCAGTTCCAGCCCTTGTCCCTGGTTGAACCAATGACCTTCGATAACAATTTGGGCAACCAGACACAGGCCCCTCTGTCCTCTCCTCAAGAGTGAGTGTTTATGAATGTCATACTATAATTCTTGATCATAATCAGGCTACAGAAAGGAACAAAAAAAATTTGATTAATATAACTAATTATTGTATTTATCTAACTATTTACATTTACATTTAGTCATTTAGCAGACGCTTTTATCCAAAGCGACTTACCAATGAGGACAATGGAAGCAATCAAAATCAGCAAGAGAGCAATGATATGCAAGTGCTATAACAAGTCTCAGTTAGCTTAACGCAGTACACGTAGCAAGTTTTTTTTATTATGTTTTATTATTTAATAAATAAAAAGAAAACAGATAGAATAGAAAAAGAATAGAGCAAGCTAGTGTTAGAGGCCTTTTTTGCTTTTGTTAATTGTATAATAAATAAAAAGAAAACAAATAGATAGAATACAAAAAGATTAGAGAAGCTAGTGTTTTTTTTTTTTTTTAAGAAAACATGCAGTTAGTAAATGAATAGAGTGCAAGTCTAAAAGGGGCAAGTTTTTTTAAAGAATATAATTAGAATAGAGAGTGCTAGAGTTAGAGGGTCAAATAAAGATGGAAGAGATGTGTTTTTAGCCTATTCTTGAAGATGAAATAAATAAACTATTTATTTAGATTTTATTGCAACCTCTTGTTTCTGTCCATTTTTTACATGTATTGTATACCCTAGCTATTTTTTATTGGTGTTGTTAACTACTAAAAGAAAGATTGTAAAATTATACAAATTATCTAAAAATACCAACATTTCCTTCAAATTTGTGTGGTGGAGTTGGTGCTGTGTATTATGATTGACACCAGAAAATTTAATCATATATATATTTTTTTAAAGTTAAAAATATAACTATAACAAATATTTTAAAAGCCTCACCAGAGCTTGTGTGACTTTGTCGAAACTCATAAAAAGGTGAAAGTAAATATAAATGTTTAACTACATTAAGTAGCAGTGTTATTTTAGTAATATTTTTGTGCTATTGTGGTATTTATTAATATTTTTAATTGGCCTTTATTTTAATATAAAAAAAATATTTTAAATTTAAGTTTTAGTCATTTTGTTATGTGCCTGTATTGTATTTATTAATTTGTTTTTGTTAAATATTTCCGTTTAGCTTTATTTTTGTTTTAGTTTTACATTTGTGTTTACATGTGTTGAGAACATTCAAGTAAATTACCTCTGATTAATATCTATGTTTAATTGTTATTTTAAAAACTATTAGCAGGTGCAGTGTTTTGTCTCATCTCTCAAGAATCGATAGAAATATTTATATTTCCACTCACAATTACTGCTATAAACATATCTTAGTCACAGGGAAGCAGATGTGCACTTTCGCCCAAATTCTACTTACCTGCCAAATCAGTTAACCATGCAATATGACAGAACTGTCAGCCGCTTACCAAAAGTTCCTTTCTTCCCATCATGATCTGGGGCCAGTTGCATAAACTTATCCTCTATATTAAGACAGTGTCTGAAGAACTAGTCTGACCAACAAGCAGTTAGCCAAGGGGTATTCAGTCTTATATTTTGGATTCAAATTAGACTAATCCAAGTTTTTATGTAACTGAATTTGAAAAATTGACAAGCCTTAAAGAAAAATTAGATGACTAACTATTAAGACTAGTCTAAACCTTTTATGCAACCAGCCACAGAATCATAGACTGCCTCTGTCGTTTTTATTTTTTCCTATGCTCTAAGCAGGCAGTGTGTTCCATGTCCGCTGGATGAGATGCTGTGTCCACCCACCACACCTGAGGGCTGTAACGACGAGAAGGCCCTGCTGGAGCAGCTCGTCACTTTCTTGAGCCGCACTGACGAGAGTGAGTTGGCCGAGCTGGACAGAGCGTTGGGCATCGACAAGATTGTTCAAGTTAGTATTATTAGAAAAACATTCTTCTCATATCTTTTACATTTACAAGAAAAGTGTGTCTAAAGGTTGACCGGTTTACTGCCTCACCTACAGTGTGGATGCCTCGAACCTGTCACCCAGACCTTTCCTCAGTCTCAGCCTCCAACACCTGTACCCATGGACCCCAAGCTGCCCAGCTACCCCTCTCAGTTCCCCACCTCACCCTCACAGTTTCCTGCTGAGATGGGCACAGCACAGGGCATGAGTTTCGGGGCCCCACGGATGGCGTTTCCAGGCAACGTGGGCATGACGGTGCGGCCCGGCATGAATCGAGCTCCTGGTGTGCCCAACCAGCTGAGACTCCAGCTCCAGCAACGTTTGCAAGGCCCACAGCAGGTAGAGCTTCAGCTTTCACTTCATTGTGTAATAATAAATGTGAACGCACAACTTCTAAATCCCCCTTTTGGATTTTCTTGCACTGTGTAACAGATCCAGTGAATGCTTTTGATTTCACCCTTTCAAGTAACATGCTGTGGAACTAACCTATTCTTTTGTCGAGTGCAGCTGCTGAGTGAACGTGTGATTAGTTGCACTTGTTTAGTGGTGATATATCTCATCTCTCCATCAGCTCCAGAACAGACTTGCGGCCATGGGTCAGTTCCCACAAGGGGGGCATGTTGCCATGGGGATACGTCATGGCATGCAGCAGCCTCAGATGCCCTCTCAGGTTAGTGTCACATGCACCAAGACGAATAATGAATGTCATTTGTAGGGGTGCAAGCATTTGCTCTGACAAAATTTTATTAAGATTGTTTATCTCAGATTTGAATCTTGGTTACAATTCAGTTTGATTTGATTAGTTTTGGTACGGTTCATAATTATTTATTTTGTTTTTATATACAGTATATATATATATATGTATATATATATACTGACGATGCAATCATTGCTTATTGTTTGTTTGTTTTTCTTGTTTTATTTTATTTCAAAGCTAAATTATACATATGTTTACATGTAAAATTTTATTATATATAGTTTATACATTTATATTTTTTATATTTTTATCAAATTCTAAATTATATTATTATTGTAAATAAGCTAGTATTATTTATTAATACATTTATTTGTATGTGCGTGTCTGTGTGTGTGTATATATATATATATATATATATAGAGAGAGAGAGGGAGGAACATAATAGGTAAAATGGATAGAAAAATATTAATGCGTCTTTTTTGATATATTGTTTGTTGATATATTTGTAATAACTTAAATTATACAAATCATCATTATTATTATTATAAATATGATAATATATCATTTTGATTATTAGTTTTTAATTAAATTATTATACAGATTTATTTATTAAATATATAATTTTCCAAACATATTTATGTATTAATACAAAAGCTGAGCTTTGGGACATGGGTAGAAAAATAATACTACTAGTATTTTTTATATTATATATATATATATATTTACAAGATTTACAAGATCGATGCATTTTTTATGAAAATCTAAAATTATTAATATTAATATTATTATAATTTTTGTAGTTGTACAGAAAACATTTTCATTGTCATTGATGCATCTGTGCATTTTTACTTTCACAATCATTGTTTGTTTTTCTGTATGTGTCTGTCAATGAAACTGAAATCCCGTCTTCTCTCTCACAGCCTCCACTCAACGCTCAAATGATGGCCCAGCGGCAGCGGGAGCTTTATAGTTTCCAGCACCGCCAGCGGCAGCTTATGCAGCAGAAGGTATTGCTGATGAGGCAGGGGATGAACACAGGACCTCTCGGGGCTCAGCGAGTTCCTAAGGGCCCCCAGCAGCAACAGCCACCACAGCAGCAGCAGTTCGGGTTTTCTCCAGGCTATAACGCCGTGCCTGGGAACACCCCTACCTCTCCGAGCCATTTTAACCCCATGGTAGGACCTCTGGACCCCAAGCTACCTACCAGGGGGGGCATGGGAAACCAAGGCATTATGGGAGGCATTCAAGGGCAATTTGGGGGGCCTGTGAACACTCCTGTTCAGCAGGGACTTTTCCAGCAGTTTGGGGGGTCTGGTATGTCTCATTTGTAAGCTACTCATTTATCATCACCCGGGTTATTATATCAAACTAAAACTAAAACCATAAAATAAAATTGAACTGAAATAAATATTTTAAAATGTAGACTTATATTATTTCGGATAAGCAACATTTCTCTTTTTTATTTAGTTTACTTGATGTACTAAATTAACTAAAGCTGAAGTAAAAATGAGTGAAAACTATGTAGACATAAAAAAAAAATTTTAATGACAAAAAAGATAAATGGAAAATATAAAAATGCAATTAAAAATAATTACAACTTTTAATGCTTCTGTCATGATGCCTAAAAGAGCCAATGTACAACTCTCTCACAGGCATGATTCAGCAAGCAGATCCATCCTTTGCTCCTGAGCTTAGTCCAACCAGCCCCCTGCTTTCACCTCAGAACTCCACCTCCCAGAGTCCTCTGCTCCAGCAAGTGCAGCCTCCACCTGGTTATCAGTCACCTGACATAAAGAATTGGCAGCAAGGGGCCATGGGCAACAACAGGTATGGTGTTTGATAGCAATCACCAAAAGTTCACAAAACTATGCAATTTGTTTTTTCTGTTGTTGTGTTTATGTGTATTCATCTTCATTTAAACCATTTCATCTTGTTTTGTGTCAGTATGTATAACCAGGCAGGCCAGCCTGTCTCTCAGAGCTTTGGGCAGCAAGGCGTGTATAACAACATGAGCATCACCGTGTCAATGGCTGGAGGGTCAGGAGCGGTGAGCACTCTACCTCCTATTGGACCATCGGTCGGCATGGGCAACAATAACCTTGGCAACGTCACTTCAATGTGTAACGATCAGGTAAGATGGTCATTGGTTATTTATTGAGTCTTCATTTACTCACCCTCATACCATTTTTAAATCTGTGTATTGTGTAACTATTTTTTCCTTCTGTGGAAAAGAGTAAAGAAATATGTTTCGTTTTTTTGTTTGTTTTTTGTTTTTATTGAAGCTTGAAAGTTTCAGTCCCCATTCATTGTAATTGCACAATTTTGGTTAAACTACACTACCAGTGTTATTTTAGAATAATTTATATACTATTATAGTTTTTGTTCATATTTTGAATTTGATTTTAGATTTCTGTATATTTTCTGCTATTATTTTAAGTTTAAAAAAAAAAAAATCTTTTTTTCAAGTTTTCATCATTTTTAAATATGTCTTGATAGTTTTTACTAAGTTTATTTTTAGTTTATTTAGAAATGTTGGCAACAAGTTGAAGTAAAATGTTAAAGTAAAAGTTTATTTGTATATTTTATTTTATTTCACTTCATGTTTATTTGTTCAAGTACTGAAAAGGTTAATGATAATAACTGTACACTACCATTCAAAAGTTTGGGATCTGGAAGACTTTTTTTAATATTTTAAAAAAATGCTAACTAAGGCTGCATTTATTTGATCAAAATTACAGTAAAACATAATATTGTGAAATATAATTACAATTTAACTAACAGTTTTTAACAGTATTTTAATATATTTTAAGATGTAATTTATTCCTGTAATTTCAAAAGCCATAAAAACAGCATTCAGTGTCACATGATCCTTCAGAAATCACTCTAATATGCTGATTTGGTGCTCAAAAAACATTTCTTATTATTATCATCAATGTTAGAAACTGTTGTGCTGCTTAATAATTTTTGTGAAAACCATGACACATTTTTTTTCAGGATCCTTTGATGACTAGAAAGTTAAAAAGACCAGCTTTTTTTTTTTTTTAATAATTAATATTCTAAATGTTAACTGTCATTTTGTTCAATTTAATGCATTCTTGCTGAATAAAAGTACATGCACAATCATACATTACGGTCTTTCCCTTTTCCATTCATTCCCATTTCTCAGGTACAGCAGGTTCAGGTGTTCGCTGATGTCCAGTGCACGGTAAACCTGGTGGGAAGTGACTCCTACCTTAACCAGTCGGGGCCCATCGGGTCCCAGAAGGGCCCGAGCGGGACCCCCACAGCCCAGTCTCAGCAGAAGAGCCTCCTCCAGCAGCTCCTGACCGAGTGAGTCGCCCACCGTCTGCCAGAGGACTGTCTCCACATGTAGAGATTTTTATTCTTCACCTTTGGTTTCTATACAGTATATCTGCAGGGTCGGTGTCTGGGCCCAGGCTTGTGAGGTTTCATAGCCGTTCGACAAAGTGCTCATTCCTGATCACCTTTTTAAACGTCTGTTTCCGGAAAGGAGAAAATATCACGTTCCAGAATTTGCCAAGTCTGTAAAAAAAAAAGAAAGAAAAGGACCTGCTGCTTCAGCCGGCTGCACGTCCTGTCGGTCAGGCCAACGTTGCAGTGCTTCTTGGAGAGCAGCGCAGCAGCTGAGCTTGGATTGGTCGAAATGGAAACTGGGGCTGGCTGTTGTCATGGTGTTGCTATATTCATGGTATATTGCTCAGTTTCAGCTGGATCTGTGACTGATAGGCTCTCCTCAGCAGTGCCTGATGATGGGAGGAATTTCCCACCTCTTTTTATTTGTTAATCTGTTTTGTTTGTTGTCATTTTTTTTATTTTGGTTTGTTTGTTTTTCTCTGTTGTCGTTTTCAGAACAAGCATCGCCAGGATGGGAGACTGCTCTGTAGTGCGTATCCGTCTGCCCGCAAGCTTTCCTGGCAGCACTGTTTTGAAACCGCAGACATTTTTTTAACAATGTCCTACACATTTCCCCCCTCAGCAGCTGTGAATACTCAGCCTATCAGTGTTGTTTGCGGCGACGTGTTGTGCAGGTTGGTATTATTGTACAGCACAAACGGACAAAGTTGGGACAAGCTCACACTTTGTAATTTCCTTTAAAAATGAAACCTCATCAAATTACAGGCAACTCTTGTTTCGAACGCATCAACTTAACACCAGTTCCTTTTTAACGACTTTGAGAATCTGTAATGTCACTTTGTTATTTAAAAAGTAATCATCCAGGGGGGTCTCGCGCGTTCTCATATATCAAGAGACTCAGATTTTTACGATTGATATTGGTTATCGAACACCCCGGTAAATGCTACAAACCCTCTGTTGCATTGCACGCAGGTGCGAAAATGTACATTGTACATTGATTTTCATTATACAGTTGAGTGTTTCAAGGATGCTCTTCAAAACCACAGGTGCTCCTTTCTGACTGGAGGAGCGAGGTGTTGTTTCACGCACCGTCGGCTGCATTCTCCAGCTCTTTGACTGCTCATGAGACTACTGTTGCCCAGTCAGACACTGTTCATCAGCGTTATCCTTTGTTCATTTACCTACTAGTCATCCCCGATTGATTTCGAACCTAAACATTCGCTAGTTTACGTGAAACGTACTAATTGAAAACCAAATTATTTTTTTAATCAAAGATATCAAAACAAAAAGACTTGCTGTGGTCGAAATTGATGTCTCACCGTGTGAGCACGAGGTATTTCACAAATCGTGCGACATAATTGGAGCACAGCTCGAAATCGTGTTGCATGCGTGACCGTCTCTCCTCTCACATATTTTCATTCTCCTTTAACAGTGTTCTTTTGTTCATGACACTATATAAAAATGTCTAATTTCGTAAAGCAGATTCTCATTCGTCTACGAAATTCAGCCGGCAGTATGTACTGTTGAGATCAAGCCACTTTCTGCTATATATAAATGTACATAGACATTACAAAAAGCGAGATGAATTGATGCATACATAACATTTAAGTCATTTAAGTCAGTCTGTGTTTTTTCCCGATTTTGGCTCACCGAAAAAACACAGATGTCGTAATTAATCAATTCTGCCCTCCTCTTTGGGGAACAGGCATTCCTGTATAGATAAAAATGTTTTTTATGCAGTGGATAAGAGTCATTTAATGAACCCTACCTGTCATCATGACCGTGTTTATGCCAAATATACCAAACTAGCAAACAGCACCTATTAATACTGTTTTTATTGTTTTGCTTTCTCGTTTATAACGGCTCTCACAGTCAGTACACAACATCAAGGTACAATAGAACTATTCAGAACCTGGATTATCAAAGTATTGTGTATATAACAGATAAATGTGAATATGTATCTGTTCAGAATCAACAAAATGTAGTGCTCCGAGTTTGTGGTAATAACTACTTGCTTCCATTTTTTTCTTTTTTTCTTTTTTCTTTTTTGGTTTTGTGATGTGCATGGCTGTCTGAAAGCGTGTATGTGTGTGATTAATACTGTATATCTGGTGTTTAAAATGGAAAAACAGACAAATGTCCTGATTTTGATTTTCTTTTTTTTCTTTCTATCTTTTTTTTTTTTGGAATACCTGCAACTTTTCCTGTGGGTGTTGAGATTGCTCTATATGTGAGAATGGTTTAGCGACTGCTGAATGTGACTTTGCTGAGGGAGAAGCAGCATGGACTGGCTTTTGTACGGGTTAATTTAAAAAAAAAAAAAAGGCCATATTATTTAATTTCTCTGTTGTCAAAGTTTAAACAGCTCTGACAAAGTGGAACCTTGGTTTGAGAACAGCACTGGCTTATTGTAATGGGGTTTCGTCAACTGCCTGATGTAGTTTTTGCCATGTGTAAACACTTTTAAGACAAGAACGGATATATGACCAAAGCTTCAAGATACTAAAAGATCCATATCATATGCAAGGTTCATGCAATTGGAAAATGTAGCATTGAGTTTTTCCTGAATAGGTGTCCCATATCCCGTCACGTTTATAACACTACCATTTTGTCTTTACTTTCTGGATATATTCCCCTAGCTGGTTTGATTACGTTCAAAGACGTTCAGTAGCGAGTTTCTTCAGATGTTCCCCCGTTGCTACTGATCTACCAAACATGCAAATGCCTCTTCGGGAGGCACTTTAGTCACTGTTTTCAGGAAGACAGATTTCTAACCGCTAGCTATGCACCTTTAGAGGTTAAATGAAAAGCATTTGGCTTTTGTTTTAAAACTGACAACTCAAAACGGATTATTGCTTTGAATGCAGTATTCTAGCATTGCATGCTAACAAATATCTCCTGTTTTTCCTCTATTTTGTTTTTTTAACTCAAGGGATATACATAATTTGTAGTTCGAAACAAGTGGTTTCAAGCTACTCGGGCAAAAAACGAGAAAACCATACTGATGCAACTATACTTAGATATTCGACTTTATTTAGCTGGATTCTTTATACCAAATTTGAGGTGCCTCTTGTACATATTTTCAGCATAGAGGACTGCTCCTCATCGTTTGATGAACGTTTTCTTGTTTATGGAGATTTTCTTATACTGACCTTTGTAAGACTTTTGCTGTATTTTACATGAAGTTTTTTACAAAAAACCTAAATGTACCAGGAACTTGCAAGGAATACAATCTAATTTTGCACTTTATACATGAATTACAAGGAAAGAGGCCATGTTTAAATCGGAATATAGCATCATGTTCTGGGAAGAAAGAAAAAAAGGAAGACAAAAAATGAATACCCCCTTGAATGTATTTTCGCAAAGTGAAATGCCATTTTGCTTTCCACGAAAAATCAAAACGTGTCTCAGGTTCTTCAGGAAGAACTTGGCTTGTCAGGCTCTCATCGTTGGATCCCTTAAAAGAGCAGGGTAGCGGAGCCTTTGCTACATGGGTGTTTTTTCTGCTGCAGAACCGTAGATCTAACTATGCCTATCTTCTTCAGGTGCTCCACCTCCCCTTTGCCCTGTCCTTTTAGTCGGCGCGCTCACGTTCAGACCTCCTGGCTTTTCCTTTTGAAGACATTCCTCATCGATCTCTGCTTTCTGTTCATCGCGGTCTGTATCGTAGGCTTTGAAAGTCGTTTCAGGCCCCGCACGCTCAGTGCCAAGTGCTAAGAACCATTTATGCAAACTTGTACAATCTGCATTTCCTCATATCATAGTAGTGAATCCTACGTATCGACCACCACACACTCTCCTTGTCATTCAGATGTCATCTCTACATGGTATCATCTACAGTAGCTACTGTTTACCTGAGATTTTTTGCATATTGTAAGTGCTGCCTTATTAATATACAGATATTAGTTGTATTGGTGAAGGGAAGTCATGTGTTTGTAGCTCCACTGAAACGGCGCTTGTTCTTTCAAGGCAAGGTTCCACTTTTCACCTGTAAAATTAATATAAATAAACAAATATATATAGATATATACATTTTACTCATTTTGTCCAGTTTTGTATAATACTTGTGAACTTTTTTTTTTCTTAAGAGGCATCATTGCAGCTGTGTGTGGGACATAATGAATGAAGATGTATCTGGGAGACTTCTGCATGTTTTGTCATGTTTTTGTTTTTTTGTTTTCTCTATGTCCAGGTTTATCTGGAGAATCCTACCTTTCTTAGGACGTTGTAGACAATCAGTCACATGCTGGGTCCAGCACCTGCGGGATTGTCCTGCGGGCTGCAAAACTGTGTTCCGCATCTACTGAATCAGTCTTATTTTTCTTGTCCATTTCATGGAATTATGTGGCTGCTCAAACTGAGATTTGAAGTTTACACATACATTTACACACACACACACACACACATTCAGACAAACAAGAAACACTCACTCACACCTCGTACATATGGCCCCTTTGTTGCTTTTCCAAGGTGTAGATACATACCTTGAAGGAAATTATGCTTTGACTAACAAATCTCTATAACATCCATGAATGTGAGAATGCAACACATTGCAATAAAGCACCATGTAAAAAAGGACTGCAAGTGCCATCTTTATATCTAGGGAATGGAATCTAAACTGTTCAATAACAGTTTTATTCATTATTATTTTGATGCAGTACAAAAAACTTGTGTATTTTTTTAACTATACTTTGTCATATGAACAACCAGTCAGATAGTTCTCACTAATCTTAAGAACAACATACTGCATTATCAGTTCTTGGTTAATTGAGTCTGACATTAATGATATAAGTAAGATTAATTGTAAAACTGATTAATAAGTGTAATTCACTAAAATGAACCGACTCGTAAGAGTCATTCATTCGAGAATCGAACTTCAGTGTTCACTATATCAGTGGTTCCCAACCCTGGTCCTGGAGGCACCCCAACACTGCACATTTTGCATGTCTCCTTTTTCTGACACACCAATTTCAGGTCTTGGAGTCTCTACTAATGAGCTGATGATCTGAATCAGTTGTGTTTGATTAAGGAGACATGCAAAACATGCAGTGTTGGGGTGTCTCCAGGACCAGGGTTGGGAACCACTGCACTACATAACTTTTTGATTGGACTAAAAAGACCGGGTCATAGAAGTCATTAACTCGAAAAATCGAACTTCATTAGTCACGATGTAACGTTAACGTTTTGATTCACTAAAAAGAACCGGGTCGTAAAACTCGTTCGTTCGAGAATCGAGCTTCACTGGTCGCGAACAGTGAAGCTCGATTCACTAAAAAGAGCGGCTCAAAAGAGTCATTCTAACTCTCACACCGCGCATATGAACCTTAACAAACCAATCCAGAATTACTAACCCACCAGCACATAAATCATAAGTCTTAGTTTAAACTATTAATTTGTTCAATTATACATATTTCAAAAGCCCTTCCAATGAGTCATCAGTACATTTTAAAAACATTTGGGATTATTTCAGATTCTATTGTAGACACTGATGAAATGTATTATCCAAAATGCAGAATAAAGACATTCAGTTTTTATTTCAGATATTAAAGAATTTACATTACTAACACCACTTGAGTGAGTGACATTTCGCCACAAAGATACAAGACAAAATGTGGATGAAAACCAAAGATGTGATGGTAAGGCTGTTCCAGCAGGTTCATTTAGCCACATTCCATTCTGAACAATCTTTGTGTTTATATTGTACAATTCATACAGAATTCATTTGAAAAGCTTAAGCTTTTTTAGAAATGGCTGCACAGTCTCTTTAGGGTAGGGCTTCAATGCCAGACATGTGGGGATATTCTCTGGCTGCTCCATCCATAGTTTATGTGCAATGTCTTTTTCTAGTAGAGTACTGGAAAGAGCGGAGAGAGATGCCTCATCTGGTGCCTGTGGGGGAAAATAATACTAAAGCTTAAAACTATAAAAAAAAAAAAAAAAAAAAAAAAAGAGTACATGCATATTTATTTAATTAAAATAAATCTGTCAATTATTCACTAATTTGTCACTTGTGAGTCAGCTAATGGCTTTATTAGTATTTGTTAACCATTAGAAAGATCAAAGATTACTATATAATGCTACCCATCCTATCCAGCACTGTAGGGACAGAATCGCATGGTGCATGTGATGTAATTGCAGTACTAACCTGCAGCACTACTTTGTGCATGCTGTCCAGTTCTGCCAGATATTCCTGAGTATCAGGGTCACTGTAGTGTAAATGAATGGCAGCAGTGGCCGCGTGACAGGCTTGAGTTATAACCGCCCCTAAAGGCCACGACAAAGTGTGTATCAGGTCTGATCGGACGATGACATACTGGACTAAACGCCGAGAGGAGCCACTACTCGGCATTGTCATTTTATTGAATGTGAAAATAGCCAGAGCGGAAATGACACAGCCAGCGGGTTCATGTTTACGTTCCGGGTGCATTTCCTTTCTGCTACATTTTTTTTGACTGGATGCCCTCTAGTGGTTGTTTGAGGACTCTAAATGCATATAACAATAAAGATGTTTTTACCTTTATCTCACTAGGTTTTCTGAAATATTCTGACATAAAATAAAGATTAATTTAGTCTTTTATGTAATATAGTTTTGTATACACAAACTTTTTTTCTCTGTAGTAAGAAAAACTGCTCTATTCGTTGTTCTCTTGACAGGTTTATTAGAAAGTTTGCTACTCACAAAATATTTACACAGTATATTTTAATAAATCTTTGTTCACATAGCACAGCCTTCCCTGCAGAAGAACATCTAAACAAGCCAAAGGTTTTCTGGTCTTAGTTGGTTGCCAAGGCTGGTCTTTTGACTAGACTTAGAGCGGTTTTGACCACTTTTCAACTGATTAGATCCAGGTTTATTATAGTTAAGTAAAACTAAAACCATAAAAATGTGTGAAAAGAAGACAACAACAACTGTCATATTTTTTTTTTTTTATAAATGATTGCTGTGCCATTTTATTTTTTCCAAGACATACAATGATCAAACAACTTAACCTGCAGTGTGTACCTGCATACAACTAAATTCATACCTAAAAAAAATGAGGACCGGAATGTTCAGCTCAAAAAACTATAGGGACAAAGTAATATTCTAGGTCCAACTCTTAAAATCTTCAAAATGAGCTGATGCCCATTGCTCGTCTCATTTGCTCAAATGTAAGCCAGAAAGTCAAAGACCAGGGAGCCTGGGAACAAAAACGGAGTTAGAATAGGAACACAAGCAATAAAACTTAAATAAACTCATGTCATATTTAAAGTCATAGTACCATTCTAAACCAAGTTGGTAGAAATCCTTTATAGAGGGAAAAAAATCCTTCTTTTCTCACCGACTGAACCAGACAGTCAGTAGAAGACTTGTAGAGAAGACCCCTGCAAACAGAATCATAAAAATATGTTATTATAACAAACTAAATCATTGTCTTAAATACACATCAGCTTTGAAAAATACACGAAACTAACCTCCCATTTGAATCCCGTGGCTGGTTCATTACTCTAGTTTTCACCACATCAGCTGGTGTTCCCATAATAGCTGCAACCAATCCTGAGCATATGCTGTAAAAATGTTTTGGAACAAACTGTTGAACATGACATTATTATGTGTGGCAACATTAGTAGAATAGCAAAATTTCACCTGGCCAATCCATGACAAATGCTGTTGTCTGGTATGGAGGTGTTTCTCAGTAGAAAATGCTTTACGGTATCGTATGTCATGAGATCTAAATGTGAAATAAAATGAAAAATATTTGACGTATAACAAAAGGGCAGCTGACAACTGATCTCTAGAAGTCTTGGCCACTGTACCTCCTAAATTGACCAGTGCAGCTCTCTGAACGTTGGGAACCCATCCAGCCCAAAGGCCTCGTATTCCTCCCTCTGCTACGATCTTCGTAAATGCGTGGTAAACCCCATGTACTCTGTCAGTTTAAAAAAACGGATGAATTAAGGGAATCGTTCACCCAAACATTTACTCACCCTCAGACCATCCAAGATGTAGATGAGTTTGTTTCTTTATCTGAACAGATTTGGAGAATTTTACCATTTCATCACTTGCTCACCAATATATCCTCTGCAGTGAATGGGTGCCGTCAGAAGGAGAGTCCAGAAAAATCCACAATTTATGTAAGTAAACCACAAGCTGCATGTTTGTAATAAACAAGTTCATCATTAAGACGTTTTTAACTTCAAACCATCGCTATGAGTCCTCTATCCATAATATTGCTTTCTCCTGTGAACATCGCTAAACAAATATTTCAGTAGATTTTGATGTAATAGGACAACAGGGGATGGACCTTTTCATCTGAGGAATTGTTATTATGGATTATAGACTCGTATTTTGGCCAGAAGCGATGATTTAAAACACCTTAATGGTGTATTTGTTTCTTATAAACGCAGCTTTTCACTAACAAGATGTTCATTGATTGACTAGAGTTGTGTGGATTACTATGATGTTTTTATCAGCGCTCATTCTGACGGCACCCATTCACTCCATTGGTGAGCAAGTGATGTAATTTCTCCAAATCTCTTCAGATGAAGAAACAAACTCTTCTACATCTTGGACGGCCTGAGGGTGAGAACATTTTCAGCAAATTAAAATTTTAGGGTGAACTATTCCTTTTAGCCTAAGTCTCACCTTGGCGGCTTCCCTTCTAGACGGCGCCTGCCCTCCATTTGCATCTGAACCTTCACTAGATCTGTTGGACTAGCGATGAACTGGCCCAAGGCACCTGATATCATACTGCCGATCACTGCTTTCCTATACACATCACAGAACATATGCTGATCCCATCTATTTAGACGTTAATTTTCATATTTCACAGATGTTTCCCTCACCAAACTGGAAAAACGCCATCTTCAGATCTTCCCAAGACAGATTCCCTGAGCTGTTCATAAGCTAACATCCTGCCGCCTGAATACACTAAAAGTGAGGAATTCCAAAGGTCAGAAGGGGATTCAAATACATGCATTGAATTATTCAGACAAGTGCATTAAGATTTTATTCTGTACATGCATATAACACAGTTTGTTAATAATGCTCATTGCAATTAACATTTTACCTATATGTCTGTAGATAGCTGGTGTGACCCCTTGCCACAATTTCAAGGGCCCCTCTTCTCGCACTATACCCAGAGCTGTGCTCAGCATGCCCCTGTATTTTGGAGGCTGTACATTTCCACCATGCTGTTGGGAACCGCCTTCACCCTGTATCTGAAGTCTGGTTTTGGTAAGGTCCAGAGGAAATGTGACTAAAATAAAAATTGTATAAAAACACACACACACACACACAGAAGTACACTCAAATTATTATTAAAATATACTGTATTGTAGATATTGATTTATATGAAACTTTTTTTTTTTAATTAAATGTATTCTTTTAAAAGCTAGAAAGGATGTGTAGCTACCTAATTCTGCAACAGTTGCAGCACTTGCTGACAGAGTGAACTTTGATACTCGGGGCCACCGCGAATTTTCTTGTACTGGAGACATTGCAGGTGTCCTCTGATTCCCACTGAAAAAAATATTTATGAATGTAATTCTAAAACGATTTCCCAAAAGAACCACGAGCCTGGAGTGTATGCTCAAGTGTTTACACTGTATAACACGGGACTACGACCTTTAATAAGAGGCGAAGCCGTGTTTTTAAAGCCATGCCGGTTGGTCGGTGTAGTTATCGACCCCCTTACGTAATACGTTGTAGACTACAAAAGAAGCGTCAGGCACCAAAAACCACATTTCCCACATTTCAAAGGGGCGTCGACAAACCAACTAAACTTGCCTAAGACCGTCATTTTCGTACGCATGCGCTTTTCGGCGGCATGAGAAATAATGTTTAAATAGCTAGAAAGAGCACATTCGCATTCTTTCTTTCTATTAGTGATGGGAAGTTCGGTTCTTTTCCGCGAACCGGTTCTTTCGGACAGTTCGATTCAATAAACCGGTTGAAACTATCCATCTATCTATCTATCTATCTATCTTTTTTACAATTTCATATATAGTCCTATCAATATTATATTAACGTTGAATTGTCCAATGCACAAAAATAATTTAGTTAGCTTGTTGGCTGCAAACCAAACATCACCGTAATAGTAGTAATCAGAAAAATAGTTTTATGTAGTGAATCTGATTTTGCTGCTTGCAAAATTCCACATTCACAGATGCAAATATTCAAACTCCAGACCTCTCTTTTTTGTTTTCATGAGAGAATTTGAGCAATACCTGATCCAATTGTCTAAGAAAAGCTTGAAAAACTTTAATATCTGTTTGTAACTCCATTCCTATCTTTAATGAAATGTCTCAAATTGTGTATTTTCAGTTTGCAATGTATTAAACACCCCATTTTTCTTTTTCTTTTTTATTGTCTATCATTTTTATTTGTTGATATTTGTATTGCTGTTTTTGAGCATTAATAAAAAAAAAATAGCAGTAATCAATAATAAATTACTGTTTACTGCCATCTGGTGTCTTGCAAATGAAATTTCATATATAGTTCCAACATTTATGGATGACAGCATTTTCATGGAATGTTGCAGTAAATATCGATTATATTAAAATAATAAATTAGTATTACTTGTAGGCTATTATTTACTCAACAAACGTATAATAATACAATTTTAATACAATTTGCAGAGGTTATAGTTTATTTGAATTGTCAAAACAAGCTATAGAACAAAGAGTTAGGCCTACATTATTAGAATTACAGATGTCGATTAAAGCAGCTGTTTAATCTGTTATGTCTACTTTTAATGTCAGTATCTTTTACACATGTAGCATCAATTGTCCAGGAACTCTTATAAATTATCTTTTTTTTTTAGATATGCCATCACTCAGCGGCATAGTATTAGGGCCTCTGCCATTACAAATGTATCCAAAAATTCACTTTAGGTTAACAAATTACTTTGTAACTAGTTTTAATCTAAAGAGGGAAGTTTAACGTGACGTCACACACACAAAGCCATCTATGGTAGTGCTTTCTCATTGCAATCAGCCTATAGTCAGCAGAGCGGCGGCACGAAACCACCACAAAGGTAAGTATGTTGAACATATATCTGCTTTGTAATATTTTTGATGTTAATGAATTATTTATCCGAATACATGTTTTTTCCCAGTGGAGTTATGGTTTAATAATCCAGAATCTGTATGCAAGCCTCTTTGATGCGGTGTGAATGGTTTTACGCACAAAAAGTGTTTGTTTGTTTATTTATTTATACTTTAGGGAATTCAATCTGTGTGGTGATAGAATTCAAATTATGTGTGATTCACAATGTGCTTAAATGCAATTTTTCACACATTTCTTTCACTTTCAGTGTACAGATTAGTACTTCCGCATTGCTTGCTCAAATGATAATCCTCGTGCTCCATGAAAGCCGTGCAGACTTTTACTAATTATGCCTCATTATGTTTAACCAACGGTATGGCATACTCAATTTGTGAATGTGTCATCGTTAACTATAATTACAGTACAGGTATTTCGTAAATCATCCCTTATTCCTATTAAACATAGAGTCTTAATTATGGTCCAACTTCCCTGACAACCCCCTTTGGCCTATAACCTAACAGAATCTTCAACTGAACAAAGTACACAGATTAGATACATTCATCTTTTTTAAAAAAGTAAAATAAAATATATTTATATTATCACACTTTCTGATGTTTAACAAAATACTTGGATAACACAGATCACACACGCTGTCGCTGAATCACGCATGCGCAGTATCATCAGCTCACCGGTTCTCAAATCGGACGTGTCCGAAAGAAACGGTTCTCGGTTCAGTGTACTGGTGGTCCGAAAACCGATGCAACCGGTTCTTGACTCGAGAACGAGAACCGCTCCAGCAGTGGGTGTGTACGTTCGTTATCCGGCTCGCTGCACACATGCTGCTCTGCTCGTGTTCATCTTCAGTTCTCTCTTCACAGCAGTTCAGTCAGTGTACTGTTTGAGTAAATTAATTACTCCTGGATATTGGTTTATTTCGACTCGGAGGGAGTGTCAGCCACGTTAAAAAAGTAAATAACTTAAGTAAATTGTGGATTAATGCTACCTGGAGACGCGAACCGTTTCAAACGATTCAGTCCGATTTGGTGAACTGGTTCAACCGGTTCACTAAGAAGAACCGGTTAAATTGAACGATTCGTTCGCGAACCGGTCATCACTACTTTCTATCTATCTATCTATCTATCTATCTATCTATCTATCCATCTATCTATCTATCTATCTATCTTTTTTACAATTTCATATATAGTCCTATCAATATTATATTAACGTTGAATTGTCCAATGCACAAAAATAATTTAGTTAGCTTGTTGGCTGCAAACCAAACATCACCGTAATAGTAGTAATCAGAAAAATAGTTTTATGTAGTGAATCTGATTTTGCTGCTTGCAAAATTCCACATTCACAGATGCAAATATTCAAACTCCAGACCTCTCTTTTTTGTTTTCATGAGAGAATTTGAGCAATACCTGATCCAATTGTCTAAGAAAAGCTTGAAAAACTTTAATATCTGTTTGTAACTCCATTCCTATCTTTAATGAAATGTCTCAAATTGTGTATTTTCAGTTTGCAATGTATTAAACACCCCATTTTTCTTTTTCTTTTTTATTGTCTATCATTTTTATTTGTTGATATTTGTATTGCTGTTTTTGAGCATTAATAAAAAAAAAATAGCAGTAATCAATAATAAATTACTGTTTACTGCCATCTGGTGTCTTGCAAATGAAATTTCATATATAGTTCCAACATTTATGGATGACAGCATTTTCATGGAATGTTGCAGTAAATATCGATTATATTAAAATAATAAATTAGTATTACTTGTAGGCTATTATTTACTCAACAAACGTATAATAATACAATTTTAATACAATTTGCAGAGGTTATAGTTTATTTGAATTGTCAAAACAAGCTATAGAACAAAGAGTTAGGCCTACATTATTAGAATTACAGATGTCGATTAAAGCAGCTGTTTAATCTGTTATGTCTACTTTTAATGTCAGTATCTTTTACACATGTAGCATCAATTGTCCAGGAACTCTTATAAATTATCTTTTTTTTTTAGATATGCCATCACTCAGCGGCATAGTATTAGGGCCTCTGCCATTACAAATGTATCCAAAAATTCACTTTAGGTTAACAAATTACTTTGTAACTAGTTTTAATCTAAAGAGGGAAGTTTAACGTGACGTCACACACACAAAGCCATCTATGGTAGTGCTTTCTCATTGCAATCAGCCTATAGTCAGCAGAGCGGCGGCACGAAACCACCACAAAGGTAAGTATGTTGAACATATATCTGCTTTGTAATATTTTTGATGTTAATGAATTATTTATCCGAATACATGTTTTTTCCCAGTGGAGTTATGGTTTAATAATCCAGAATCTGTATGCAAGCCTCTTTGATGCGGTGTGAATGGTTTTACGCACAAAAAGTGTTTGTTTGTTTATTTATTTATTTATACTTTAGGGAATTCAATCTGTGTGGTGATAGAATTCAAATTATGTGTGATTCACAATGTGCTTAAATGCAATTTTTCACACATTTCTTTCACTTTCAGTGTACAGATTAGTACTTCCGCATTGCTTGATCAAATGATAATCCTCGTGCTCCATGAAAGCCGTGCAGACTTTTACTAATTATGCCTCATTATGTTTAACCAACGGTATGGCATGCAGGCCACACGTATTATTTTCTCAATCAAAATTCAAGATGATAAGTAGTTATAATCTTTATATGGTCAGCCTACAATAAACCGGTGGGGTGCGGCGTTGCAATTCTCAACTCATCCAGAGAGGGCGCTAAATGAAGCGTGTAAAGAATGAATATCTAAATCAGTTTAGCGATTTATTATTCAGCACGTGCTTATTGTTGTAATCCACGTAAGAATGCTTAGGACGCTTTAAACGAACTATTATTTAATACTCCAGTTGCAGTTTTTGAGTAAAATGTTTACATATTCAAACCTTAATCAGCATTGCATGACCCAAAGATAGACTTTAGGAATCTCAGTATATCCTAAAGTCTTTCTATGACTGAATACAGTAAAATAGACTAAGTTAAAATATTAACATGCATGTATACTTTCAGTGACAAAAAATGAATGTGGAACATGAAGTTACACTGCTCGTTGATGAGATTCGTCGATTGGGCAGTAAAAGTAAGTCTTGTGCTGTTTTTGATCAACATCATTGTTAAGGGATAAAGTCTGAGACCACGAGTGAAAATGCTTCTTTTTACCTGTTTTCCCTATTCCAAATTATTATATTAAAATTTGAGTGAAATGTTGAATCGAAAATTATATGGTATGGTATGATCTGCTTTTCTATTAATGTCAAAGAGCATCTTATACACTAATTAAGATTTTTTTTTTTCAATGTTTTTGAAAGAAGTATTTTATTCTCACCAAGGCTGCATTTATTTGATCAAATTATTGTAAATATTATTCAAATTTAAAATAACTGTTTTCTAGTTTAATAGATTTTAAACTGTAATTTATTCCTGCGATGGCAAAGCTGAATTTTCAGCAGTCACAACTCCAGTCTTTAGTCATTTAGTTTCTATTAGTTGACATACAAATGCAGGTGTCATTGTGGTATTTGGCTCTCTATGAGATCTTTTGAGATTTGCTAACACTGATTCTATGTTGTTTTAGTGCTTTATTAAGTACATAAATGTTAATTGGATACGTTCAGGGTTGTTAACGAATGATTTAGAGTGAGCCTTGACCACTCTCACTGTCTCACAGACGCAGATGGGAAGATCAGCGTCAAATTTGGAGTCTTGTTTAATGATGACCAGTGCGCCAACCTCTTTGAAGCTCTGGTCGGAACGCTGAAAGCGGCCAAGCGAAAGAAGCTCATCGCGTTCGAAGGGGAGCTCTTACTGCAAGGAGTTCACGACAACGTTGATGTCATATTACTGCAGGACTGAATTTAACAGTCTTCTATAAACTCAAGTAAAAAGTGCAAATGTGTTTTTGACATGTCATTGCTACATTTTGATATGGAAATATACTTGAATCTAACATTTTTGTATACTGGATTGGAATATTTTTATACAGCAACTTTTTCTCTCTCTCAGGGGAGTGATCTGCAGTTCTTGAAAAGTAGCAATCTTCCCTGTTCAAACACCTCAACAGCCATATCATTAAAATATCATAACAGTTATAGTGTGCATGATCATGTTACTGGTTTTCTGGAACTGAATAAATTCATCAAACACTGTTTTCAACCTATTTGAAATGAATATCCACACGGGTTAATATCAATTTTACAGGTTATACTGTACCTCTGATGTCCTATTCTGACTGTATTGATTGTAGACTGCATAATTGCTGTCTACAGTAATCATGAGGTTGTTTCTTTGCAGTGCCATTACTGTGAGATGATTAATTTCAGGCATAGTCAATGAAGTTATCTGTGCCATTATATCTCAAATGCTGAGAAACATAAATGGTAGCATTTGTCTGCTGTATGATTTTCTGGAATTAAATGTTTAAAAAAAACAACCAAGTTCAACAAATCATCAGAACTGCTCAGTGTGATATTCTGTTTTATAAAGCTCTTGCAAAAACATCTCCACATTGTACTTGTGCTGTTCTTGTTATTTATGTATAATGTTACAGGACTCCCAATGGTGCAGTTTGTGTCATTTCAAGCTCGGGAAGACCTTAGCATGACTGGCAATAGGAAATAAATCAATGAAATCAATTAAATAGAGGGGAGTGTGTTTATAAATTTCTACTCGGTCATTATGAGGATTATGCCAGAATGACTGCAGAATAAACTTGGAAAATGTTTTTAATTTTCTTTTTTAAAGATAAATGTACGAACATTTAAAACTGACTTTAACCTTAGTGTGTATTTGGATTTCTATGTTGCTGCCTTAGTCTTATGATGGTTCATCTGCTTCTCAAATGGCTGGAGACAGTTTATTTTAAAGTGCAATAAACTCTTGTCATATAAATGCATGAACTGGAGTTAAGACTTGTATTTCACATTTCTGACTTTTTATCTTTGAATGAATGAGCCTAGTTAAAATGGACATTTAGCGATTTGATTTTTAATTTTTGAAAGGCATTTGCACCTAAAATGACTGGATAGAGTTCTTCTTTAGTATAACTTACAAGGTTCCAGGTGATACAGTTGTGAAGAACCATTTCTGGGTTCTTTAAAGCACACAAATGGTTCTCTAATGTAAAAAATGTTCTCCAATGAAATTTAGCTGGAAAAAACATTTTAGGTTCTAATTAGACCCTTGATTTTTAAGAATATCATGTCGAACAGCAAACATAAGGTTTTATCTCGTTAGATAACAACCCAAAAAGTATGTTTATCACTTGTAAAGCCATATATGGCAAAGCATTTATGACTTTAATAATTTTAGCAGCGTGTCGATTATTTGCTCGGGACTCCCTCTTAGGTCTGTGCTATTAATAACAGCTCTGGGTCTGGGTCTGGATCAGAGATGGAGGCGGGGCCAGAGGAACATTCTCTCTTCAGAGCATGAATCAAAACAAGAGAGGGACTCGCCTTCTTCATGGTGTACCTCTGCTGTCAAGATTGCCTGCACACATCTGGAGGATGATGATGATCGAACTGTAACATCTGCATCCCCCGTGCATTACAATTCGCAGTGAATTCGCCAAGCACCCTCGACATGATATCTGCAGAAATGCTCGGTGGCTGTCGCTGACAGGCTGCATTCATACTGAGCACACCATTATGCCCAACCAAAAAAGCAACAAGGGGAAGAGAAATAAACGCACGAACAGTAGCGGGGACGAGCAAGAAAATGGAGCCTCTGCGTCTGCGGTTACAGGAGGAACTGCCTCGGTGTTGATCGGAGCGACAGCGGGTCCGCCGAGCGACAATAGAAGTGGTAAGAACGTCACTTCAGTGAATGTTCTACCAAATGGTACGTTTCTCTAAACGTGCGTGCGCGTTACCTTCCTTTTAATGTTCCCTCGCTTGCAGCAACTTGTTTTGTGCGCGTGTCATCTCCATCAGAATTGTTACGACATTGCCTGGAGCTTTCCGTGTTTTCACTTATCGTCCTGCACAAGGTGGTTGCTTAGGCCTTGTTCAAGGGAAGATGCACTTGGAATAGAGTTGCGTGCGACTTGGGGAATCAGTGTTGTGTATATGTTGTGTAATGGCAGGTCATATCACCCTAATGATGTGCAGTTAAGAGTGTTTAAAAATGCATAGAATCGCGTTGGCTCTTGAGATAATGGAGGTGGTATCTATCTTTGAGTGGCAGTTATGAATAATGAAATACTTACAGCAAGGGCTGTTGAATATCACGGCCCTTTTATATTCAGTACTACAGCATGATGTTTATTTTATTATTTTTTATTACTATTTATTGACAGATAGCAAATAGATTTTAGGCAAATTGTATGAACAAAAAATAGTTAAGAAAACTTTTTGCAGGTTATTAAGTGATGCATATGCTGCAATCTGGACTGGAACCGCTTTTATGAATGGAGCCTAGCTACAGGGCTGTTCCTAAATGCGTTCAAAACGTGCTTTAATCACCTGACTCCACTCCATGTTTTCATTTTAACTTGTGAGAGAAACCCAGTCAGAGCCATTATTGAGTAAACAGAAGCATGTTTGTTGCTGTAGCCGAATTTATACAACTTTGCTTCCATTCACCAGAGAAAACACATTGACACAGTTCTGTCACTCCATACTTTACATAGTCTGGATTGAAAGGTAGTGAACAAACAGAATTTAAAAAGAAAAAGCAGCGCTGTCCAATCAAATTTGAGGAATGAAGTTCTGTTGTATAATTGTCTTTCTCTGTCTCTCATGAGACACACATTCAGACTTCATTCATAGCAGTGTTGCGTAATATTTGTTCTATTTGAGTGGGATTCGCACCCACAGAGTTATCATAAATAGAAGTGATGTATTGAATGTACTGACATTGAACATACTGCCAGTGAAGCTGATTAAATCACACAGTCTATAAATAGATGTCCGTTCATGAATTTGGTGAAGGTTTGCTTTTATTAAAATGTTTTTTGGGTTGATTTATTAATTCAGTCATTATTTTTTACATTAGCGTACAAAACATTTACCCCATGTAAAATAACAATATATATATATTTTTTATAATATAAGGCATTGTAAACTGCATTACAGATATTTTAACATATAGGAACCCAGAAATATAAATCCTCACGCTCATGTTGTTCCAAGCTCATATTTTTTTCCTGGGACACAAAAGAAGATATTAGGCAAAATAACAGCCTAAGTCACCATTCACTTTCATTGCATCTTCTTTTTACCTACAATGAAAGTGAATCACTTTAACATCTCTTTTTCTTTTCCACTGAATAAAGAAAGTCATACTGGTTTGGAACGATATGAGGGTGAGTAAATGAAATCATTTTCATTTTTAGGTGAGCTATTGCATTGCATTAAACCTAAATTAATAATCTTCACTGTGTTTGGCAGAGGCCCCATGTGCCACCCCATTAGTGTGCAGTCTGGGCCGTCCCATTGACCTTGAGAAGGACGACTACCAGCGTGTGGTGTGCAACAGTGAACTCTGCCCTTACGGCAATTGGATGCACCTGCAGTGCTTCTATGAGTGGGAGAGCAGCATCCTGGTACAGTTCAACTGCATCGGCCGGGCCCGCAGCTGGAACGAGAAGCAGTGCCGACAGAACATGTGGACCAAAAAGGGCTACGATCTGGCCTTCCGTTTCTGCTCCTGCCACTGTGGCCAGGGACACCTGAAAAAAGACACGGACTGGTACCAGGTGAAACGCATGCAGGATGAGCGCAAGAAAAAGTTGCCGGAGAAAGGGAGCGGGAAGCCCAGCTGTTCTGCCTCCGGAGGTGGCGCTTGTGGCGGAGGTGGTCCGGAAGCTGCCGATGAGCCTAAGAAAGGGAAATCATCTGCAAGCCATAAGCTAGCGCACCGTGGCTCCAGTCAGGAACTGTCTCACAGGCAATCAGCAGATTGGCAGAACTCTCAGGAGAGATGTCAGGCTGGTCCTCCCAATGCCGTCGGCGGGGTTTCCCACGGGCTCCGCTCCCCTTGCGAATCCCCCACCCAGTCCCCTCCTCCAGGCTTCTCCTTCTTCTTCCCCCAGTCCCTCAGTGGCCCGCGGAGTTCGAGGCACCTGGGTGAGTTTCTTAAGAACGCTGTTCATACGGAAGGCCACAGGAAGCATTTGCTGTCCGGAGGTGGGGTGGCACGTGGCGGGGCTCAACTTGAGCAGGGAGCCACTAACATGTGCCTCCCTCGGCTTTCTCCCGGAGACAACCCTGTGCAGTTCTTAAGGAGGCTGGATCTTTCTGAGCTGCTCACGCACGTTCCCCGCCACAAGCTTAACACCTATCATGTGCGAATGGAGGACGATGCCCAGGCCGGGCAGGGAGAGGATCTCAGGAAGTTCATCCTCTCTGCGCTTAGTGCGAGTCACTGCAATGTGGTGAACTGTGCCCTCTGCCATCACACCCTGCCCATCTTTGAGCAGTTCCCTTTAGTGGATGGAACGCTGTTCCTGAGCCCTTCACGCCATGATGAAATTGAGTATGATGTACCTTGCCATTTACAAGGTGAGCGAATTCACTATTCGCACTCAAAATGAGCTGTTTCTCATTTACTTCTCATATTTTTTTTATTAAATATTAGTGTGGAAAGTGTTATTTTATATCAGTGTCCCATAAATTGCTACAATAGTGTCCCATAAAATTTCTCAGCTCACCAGTTTTACAGAGTTAATTTGAACTTAAGTTCGGTTTAAATTAAATTTTCATTAATTTAAACAAGTTTCAGTTAATGCAAACTTCTTGAATTATTTTAAGTTTGAACATTGTTGTTGTAACGGAGCCGACGAGACGAGAGGCGTGCGGCTCCATATGCAAGCTTTTATTAATAAACATGGTCAAAAAACACAGGCAGGGTCGAACAACAGCAAACAGGTATGGCACAGGCAAGACAAAAGAGCAATCCAAAACGGGCTTGAGTCAGCCGACAGCGAACTTTATCCAGAGGGCTTGACAAGAGAGGTAATCTGTAAACGTGAGCAATAGTCCAGGCGAGGGGCAAACACAGTCCGAAAC
>NW_015649661.1:106050-128795 GCF_001515625.1 Sinocyclocheilus rhinocerous
TTTTATTTAAGAGACGTGGTCATAACAGGCATGGGTCAAACAATGGCAAACAGGTGGGTCTTCGATCGGCAAACAGAATCAAGAGGGCTTGACAAAAGGGGTAATCTGTAAACACGAGCAATAGTCAAAGGACCGGAAAACAGGCAAGGCAAAACTAGACTAAGACTAGGACTTGGAAATAAACAATGGCTAACGAAATGGCTCCGTAACGTAGCTATCACTGACTAGCGATATGCGCATACAATACTCGGCGTTGAATGGTGGTGTGAGACTGATTTATATAGTGTGTGTTATTGGTAGCAGCTGTGTGGGATTGGTTTCAGGTGAGCTTGTGATTAGTGCAATGGAGCATGGGAAATGTAGTCCAGGGGGATGTGTAACAGTCTGTGTAGTGTGAGAGTCCATGTGGAGAGCGGGTGAACTCTGGTGGTGAGTGAACGGAAGTTTATAGACCGGATTCGTGACAGTTGTATTATTTTAAGCTTGCTCAGTGTAGTTTTTTCTGTAGAAATACACTCAATCACTTTAATATCATCAATTCTTAAGACAAATCATTTACATTTCTTCATTTGGCAGACACTTATTATATAAAGCAGCTTAGACTGCATTTAGTGTACATTTTTTCACTATCAATTTTATGACATTGTTTTTTACTTTTAAAATATTGAGTAAAAATATAAATTAGGGATGCACAATACGTTCAGAATTGTTTGCTAGGTAATATATTTAAAAAATGTTTTTTTATCAGTATTGGTTATTTAATTGTTCATGCTCATTTCTTCTGTTTTAACATTTAGATTACTTTTGTCATATTCTAACACTCATTTAAAGTTAATCTTTAAAAACACGAATAATTCAGTAACATTGTTAAGTGTCATCTTAAACTAATCTCATTACGAATATCCATTTTCATAATGTACATTATAATGTTGTGATGCTTAAATTCACTTGTAGCATTTAAAATAATTCATTTCATTTTTTTTAGCATTTTTGTTAATAAATTGTATAGAATTTAATATTTCCCTTTTTTTTGGTTAGCAGCTATAAAATGAAAATAATTATTCAACACATTTTTAGTATTGATGTATTTACAGTAGTGATATTATCAATATACCTAAAATAAAAATATCAGTTAGTACCTTGTTTTTGGTATTGGTTCACATTGCCATTTTTTCATCGAGTCTCTTTTGCCCTGGTTAGAAAAGAGTTTGTTGACTTTTTTTGGAACATTGCAGGCACACTGTTAATGGCTAAAATACCAAGAACAGCAAAAACTTTTCCATTCCCAGCTTTTCCATTTTTATTAAATAACGTTGAGCCGAGTCAGTTGATAAACTGTGCATGATATTAATTTTACCATAGCAAAAACAATTCAAGTATCATTAAGACTAAAGCAGTTTTGAGCAAAGTACCAAAATATAAATTACTTTGAGTTGATTGGGAATCGAGCAAACCCTTTTCTTCTTCTAATAAAGAAGCAAAGCAGCTGTGACAGATAATAATGCTTTGATCATGGCATATCATTAAATCCATATTAGAATATATTTTCATTAATTAGAGTCTAATTGCAGTTTAAAAGGGTTTGCTGTTTATGTTCTAAAGGGAGGTTGATGCACCTTTATGCCATCTGTGTGGACTGCCTGGAAGGAGTGCACAAAATCGTGTGTATAAAGTGCAAGTCCAGGTGGGATGGAAGCTGGCACCAGCTGGGCACAATGTACACATACGACATACTGGCTGCATCACCGTGCTGCCAGGTAATCAATTTGTTTGTGCTCATAAATTACTAAATGATATATATAGTGGAGATCAAAATTAGAGAACAATCTATAAATACTTGATCAAAATTAGAGAACAGTAACCATTGTAGCCGGAAAGAAAATTACAACTAAAATTTTGGATGGTTACAGCTGTCAGAAATTAGTAGGAAGTGTGTAGAGGCCCCTGCTTTGAGTGACTTCAGCACATCTGCGGCCGCAAGGACATCACTAGTTTCTCACATTGCGCTGGTGTGATCTTGGTCCACTCTTCTTCCAGTCTCTTCCATGGTTCACTAACTGTAGTGGGTTTCCTAGCCATAACTTTGTTGCCAAGGATTTCCCAGAAATTTTCAATCGGGTTTAGATTAGGACTCTTGAGCGGGACATTTTATTTCAGTGTTCTTGGCTTCAAGGAACTGCTTTACCCATTTTGCAGTGTGACGGGGACATTGTCTTGCATGAAAATTGCAGGCTGATTGGGAGATGCTTGCAGGGAAGGTACCGCATGTTGCTGAAGGTTGTTCTGATAAACATTTGCATTCACCCTGCCATGTAGCTGTATAACTCCTACTGCAGAAAACATCCCCCAAACCATGACACTTCCTCCTCCACCTTTCACTGACTTCTTTACGCACTTGGGATTCAGTGTTTCCCAAGTTTGACGCGGAACATAATGTTTCCCATCAGACCCAAATAAATTAAACGAGAAATTACAGATTTGGAATGACAAACTTCTCATGCAGTGGCTGAAAAGTTCATCCCTTTGGCCTTCATCTGTACAACGTCCTGTTGCAGGGTTTCAGTCACCTTAGAGCAGCCCGCCATCTTGCAATCTCAGTGAATATTGCAGGAATGCTGTCAGTTAAATAGGAAATTGGCACCATATACCAGATTAACACCCAATAACTTGAAGGGATCTGTAAGTGTTCCCTAAATTTAAAATTAATTTAAGTAATTAACTTAACTCATTTAAGTTTTTTATACTGTGCTTCAGAATAAAATTAATTTATGAAATATGCTTAAAAAACTGCCCTTCTACTCCTGTTAAGATAACTTTAAATGGAACCAAGCAGTGACCTTGAAATTTAGGAAACGGTAAGTCTAATTTTGATCTCCACTGTGTATATATAGTGTGTATGTATGTATATATATAAAACCAAAGTTCTGTTTTAAATGCACCACCACTCTCTGTCTGCCTAGGCCCGGCTGAACTGCAAGCATTGTGGGAAACCTGTCATAGATGTACGTGTGGGCATGCAGTATTTCTCTGAGTACAGCAATGTACAGCAGTGTCCTCACTGTGGCAATCTGGACTATCACTTTGTAACTTGAAGGTATCTGTAAGTGTTCCCTAAATTTAAAATTAATTTAAGTAATTAACTTAACTCATTTAAGTTTTTTATACTGTGCTTCAGAATAAAATTAATTTATGAAATATGCTTAAAAAACTGCCCTTCTACTCCTGTTAAGATAACTTTAAATGGAACCAAGCAGTGACCTTGAAATTTAGGAAACGGTAAGTCTAATTTTGATCTCCACTGTGTATATATAGTGTGTATGTATGTATATATATAAAACCAAAGTTCTGTTTTAAATGCACCACCACTCTCTGTCTGCCTAGGCCCGGCTGAACTGCAAGCATTGTGGGAAACCTGTCATAGATGTACGTGTGGGCATGCAGTATTTCTCTGAGTACAGCAATGTACAGCAGTGTCCTCACTGTGGCAATCTGGACTATCACTTTGTAAAGCCATTCTCCTCGTTCAAAGTTCTCGAAGCTTATTGACAAAAGTTGCATTTGCATGCTAGTATTTTTCCCTGTTTTTTCTATTGATAGAATTACTTATTTTGGGCTCTTGTCGACACTTTGTGTGGAATTAGTTCTCTTTAGGAACAAATTAGAAAGAATCAAAGCATACGATGCTGATCGTCAAAGAGCGTGTCTTTTATTAAGAGAAAAAGGGTGTGCTTTTGTGTATATACTAAAGCCATCCTTGAAATGTTTGAGCTTGCATTTAAAAAACAAAGCAACAATACTGTGACAAGTGAATGTATCTCTGTATGCCAAATTTGCTCTTTTGTACAAAAAAAAAGAAAACAATAAAATACATAAAAGGATCCTTCTTTTTCACAGAGTAATTATTAATTATTCCATGGCTTGGTCAGTTATCTTTTTGATCTCAATCTCATCCACCCAGGGCCTGTCTGCATAATTCCTGTTTTCCATATCAAATAGCTATGCTCAATGAACATCATTATTGCAGATGAAGCAGCTTCTTTGATAAAATGAGGAGGCACTCTCATGTGGACAACCTTTGGATTGTGAATCTTGGAAGACAAAGATGTTTATTGAGTGAGAGAAATAAATGAATTTTTAGGTAAAATTGAAATGTACTAGAACAATATGTGGACTCTTATGGAACAACAAACTTTTGTGGAAACAGTAACTACCGCATGGTTGTTATTGTCTAATAATAAAGCATCCCTAAAAAATTCATACAACAAGCATCTATAAAATGTCAGTTAACATTTACCAGACCATTAGACCTGCTGGACTTTTGTTGGCCATGATTTTTTCTGCTAAAAATTAAAATTTTAAAGCCTTATAAATATATGTCTAAGATTATATCTCTACAAAAGCCAAACACAGTAGCTACACATTACTACTACATACAGTAACTCAAGATCAGATGATCTAAAGTGTACTCAGTTGTCTACCCAAAGCTAAGTGAACACTATTTTTAATGTGTGCATTTTTTAATGCCTTTATATTTTATGCTTCAGGTTAAAGGTCAAGTTAAGTACAGACCCGCTGGCTTTCTCATTCCCACTCATTACCATAACTGCTGCTCTTGATATCAATTCACATTCTTTTAGAAGCCAGGACTGCCTGCAGGTATAACTCAGACTTGCTCTGAATCTTCAGTTTTAAACAAAGTGTAGTTTGTTCCTACAGAACAAATGTATTTGGGTCTGCTTGTGTATTTGTATGTGTTTAATAGGACAAAGGCGGCTTCTTTGTGTAAGTGGAGGGATGCTGTACAACTGAAATATATCCAAATTATATTTCTATTCGACCTGCAATGCCTTAGTATGTGTACAAGGTACAGGTTCTGGAATCCAAAGTGGAAAATTATGTAAAAGCATTTGTATATAAATACAGGTCAATATATATTCACTTGCAGGTATAGACAGACACTGAATTATGTCTGTCTATACCTGCAAGCATGAAATACATAAGCATGAAAGCTGCTTGCCTTTTTAGGCTGTTGCCATGGCAACTGCTGCTTGAGTAAAAATCATGGTGTGCAATAGGAGTTACTGTATGCCAGTGACCAGCAATTAACATAATTTATCATCAGTCTAACTTATTTTGAAAGTCCTTTTATTAGAAGATGCCCAAAATGTAATTTGGGGTTAATCACAAATTGTTCTAAGCCTAAGCACATAACCTGTCCTGCTGCATTTGTGCTATCAGCATGAATAATTCTTCAAATTGTGTGGTTTATTGAGAAGAGGTGTGTTTTTAGGAGTGTGCAATATTTATCATCTACGATAACAATTGTTGTTTTAACGATGTGTGAGCTGAGATTATGGTGTATCACTCATTTTGAAAAACAAAACAAACAAAAAACCCACCTTGAGAGTCCAAAAGCAATCACTGCGTGATGAAGCTTATAATGCAGTTATAATGCCCTTATAATTTAAGTTATGAAAAAAATATCCCTGTATATATTTTTTTATAATAATTATATATGATCAGTAATATCACACAAGCAAAAGTGCCGTTTTCCCGAATATCATTTGCAAAAGTGATATTAATTTAATAGATCTTTTGCGTCAGAGAAGCAAGTGCGCAGCCATCTTTAGAATTTTGTCTTTGAACTTCTGTTTTTGCGGTATATAGCATCGGTGTTGAAGAGTAATTAGCTGGTGAAGTGGATTTGCTTATTGTCGAGTTAATGAAAGTTATGTGATGTGCATTGTAGCTAACGTTCGAGGCAGATATCATAACAAATATCAATAGACTGGGAAGATTTTAAAATGAGAGGTTCATTCATAGGATAAATGTGACCCTGGACCACAAAAACAGTCATAAGTAGCACGGGTACATTTGTAGCAGTAGCCAAAAATACACTGTATGGGTCAAAATTATCGATTTTTCTTTTGTGCCAAAAATCATTAGGATATTAAGTAAAGATCATGTTCCATGAAGATATTTTGTAAATTTCCTACCGTAAATATATAAAAATGTATTATCATTAGTAATATGCATTGCTAAGGACTTCATTTGGACAACTTTAAAGGTGATTTTCTCAATATTTTGATTTTTTTGCACCCTCCAGATTTTCAAATAGTATCTCTGCCAAATATCCTAACAAACCATACATCAATGGAAAGCTTATTTATAAAGCTTTCAGATAATGGGTAAATCTCAATTTTAAAAAATTGACCCTTATGACTGGTTTTGTGGTCCAGGGTCACAAATTTGTGTGACCTTACCTTCACGCTGTGGAAATACAAAGCGGAAGACAGCTAGAAGACAAGCGCAGCGGCAGTGCTAATTATTTGGTTCCACAGTGTTTGCTGATTTTCGTTCTTTTTTATGTTTAAACTTTGTGTAAGTTATTCATTTTTTATTAGGCCTATAGCATGGTGTATATAGGCCTAATAAAAGTCGTCAAATAAAGCACGCACATCCATAATAAAACGTGCCTCACACGGCTCCGGGGGGTGAATAAATGCCTCCTGTAGTGAATCCATGCATTTTTGCAAGAAAAATATCCATATTTCAAATGTAATAAACACTTTACTCTCACTTCCGTTATCTGTCATACGCGGAAGCTGTTCCTGCGGATGACGTAAGACGTCGGCGTTGCGTGATTAGTGACGAATGCGGAGAGAGAACAAAACAAAATGCCAGTCATGAATTATAAGTACAAACCGAGGATTTGCAAAGAAAAATGTCAGAGGATTTCGATATAAACCAAGAGGAGACTGGTTTTCCATTGCTAAAGTAAGGAAACTTTACTTCCTCTGCTCCTACAAACAAATTTGCATGACTAGCATATCTCAGAGGCGCGCGCGCTGCTCATACGTGCTTCGTCATCTGCCGGAACGGCTTCCACGTATGACAGAAAACGGAAGTGAGAGAAAAGTGTTTATTACCTTTGAAATATGGATATTTTTCTTACAAAAACGCATGGATTCACTACAGGAGGCCCCGGAGCGGTGTGAGGCACGTTTATTATTAATGCGCGTGCTTTATTTGATGACTTGTGGACTGTTCAACTGCAACACCCGCTGACTGCAATGATAGAGCTTGGAATAGCCAGGACAATTTTTAATATAACTCCGACTGGATTCGTCTGAAAGAAGAAAGTCATATACACCTAGGATGCCTCGAGGGGGAGGAAAACACAGTCTCATTTTCATTTTTGGGTGAACTAACCCTTTAACAAACACCTTAAAGGGGTCATCGGATGCCCATTTTCCACAAGTTGATATGATTCTTTAGGGTCTTAATGAAAAGTCTGTAACATATTTTGGTTAAAATTTCTCAATGGTAGTGTATAAAACACCATTTTTACCCTGTCAAAATCATCTCTTTTCAGAGCAAACCGTTTTGTAGCATTTTCTTTTAAATGTTAATGAGCTCTGCTGACCCCGCCCCTCTCTTCCGAGCTGCTCTCTGAGGGACTGTTTACTTTAGCTGCATTCATCGTGAAACTGGCTAATTAGCACATTATTAGGAAAGGCGATTTGCAAAGATTAATTTAAAAAACCTTTAAAAATACTCACTTCTGTAGGTGAAGCTGGATCACGAATGATTCACGCGAACATAGACGCATTTAGGTAGATCGGGGGCGCATTCCCTTCAAAAACAAACGTAATCCACTGCATCTTCAGCGGCTCAGATGTCGGGAGTAAATGACGACTGCTATGTTCATTATTACATCCAACAACAGAACACCTCAATTGCTTAGGAGTCATTCTTGTCTACATCTGCTCTGGTGGTGAAACATTGGCGGACTGATGACAGCTCACTCAGGGTGGGTCTAAGGTAAGATGCTGTGCTGAAACGCTACTGTCAATCAAACTATCGTGGGCGGGGCCTGTTTTTGTGATGTCACACAGACAGGCATCTGAGATCGGCTCGATTTAAGAAAGGGGTAAAGATTTTAGTAGATTAAAAAAAAACACTGGGTGGATTTTTATCATTATAGGGTGGTTGTGTACACGCACTGCCAACACACATTTCAGTTCAAACAACTTGTAAAAGTGCACGTAGCATCCTATGACCCCTTTAAGTAGCACCGTCCAGAACATTGGAAAACCTATTGTTTAGCTGCCTTTTTCACACAGTGCTTTACATTTAAATTGTATTAGTCGTATGACCAAATGTCTTTGTGAAAGAGAACATTTTGTAAGATTGTCAAGAACAGATGTTTATTTGAAGGTACTAAGAAGTATTACAAGAGGAAAAAAGTATCACACTCATAAAGCTAAAAATGTATCCTTATAGTAAACTTTCATGAAGGAACGTGTCCTACGACCAGTCTGTCATCATCTGTATTAACTTATAAGGCCAATTCACACTGCACAGACAGACACAGACCAATGCCGACCGAGTACAGTAGGCCTACGTCACTTCTCAGACGTTCCAAGACTCGATAAATGCTGATTCAACATTCTGTTGGCAAAAACAAGCACAGACCAACACCAACAGATGCTGACAGGGGTAACACACTGATCAGACAAAACCTTACGAACGTGTCCGTTGCCTCTTATTGGCATCTGTCAGTGCAGTGTGAATTGGTCTTTAAACTTGTCAACAGCCAGACTTGTCTAACTACACAAACAAACTAATCTAGAAATGATTAAAAAAACTTCGTTGGTAATACATTTTGGCTTAGCTTTTATTCTGACCCTTTGCAGAACCTTTCTTCTTGGCTGAACCTTGTTTTTTAGGCTGGGCTTTGCCGGCCTTCGCTTTTGCCTCTTGGGATTTTGAGGCTTTAGGTTTTGTCGCCTGTGCTTTGGGTTCCTCAGAGGCAGCTGCGGCTTTCTCAACGTGCTCCTCTTTGAGGGGCTCTTGTTTGGGCGGCTCTGGTTCAGGTAGCTCAGTTTTAACAGCTTCATCTTTGCACTCTTCTTTCATGACAGGCTTTGGCAGCTCCTGTTTGAGGGGCTCTTGTTTGGGAGGCTCTGGTTCAGGTAGCTCAGGTTTAGCAGCTTCAAGTTTGCACTCTTCTTTCATGACAGGCTTTGGCAGCTCCTGTTTGAGGGGCTCTTGTTTGAGAGGCTCTGGTTCAGGCTGCTCAGGTTTAACAGCTTCAAGTTTGCACTCTTCTTTCATGACAGGCTTTGGCTGCTCCTGTTTGAGGGGCTCTTGTTTGAGAGGCTCTGGTTCAGGCTGCTCAGGTTTAACAGCTTCAAGTTTGCACTCTTCTTTCATGACAGGCTTTGGCTGCTCCTGTTTGAGGGGCTCTTGTTTGAGAGGCTCTGGTTCAGGTCGCTCAGGTTTGACAGCTTCATGTTTGCACTCTTTTATGACAGGCTTTGGCTGCTCCTCTTTGAGGGGCTGTTGTTTTGGAGGCTCTGGTTCAGGTAGCTCAGTTTTAACAGCTTCAAGTTTGCACTCTTCTTTCATGACAGTTTTTGGCTGCTCCTGTTTGAGGGGCTCTTGTTTGGGAGGCTCTGGTTCAGGTAGCTCAGGTTTAACAGCTTCATCTTTGCACTCTTCTTTCATGACAGGCTTTGGCTGCTCCTGTTTGAGGGGCTCTTGTTTGGGAGGCTCTGGTTCAGGTAGCTCAGGTTTAACAGCTTCATCTTTGCACTCTTCTTTCATGACAGGCTTTGGCTGAGTGGATTCCTGTTCGACTGTCTCTTCTGCTTTTGTCGCCTCTTCCTGGCGTGGTTCCTCTTTGACTGACTCTTGTTTTCCTGTCTGTTGTTCAGTGATCTCTGGTTGTAGAGGCTCTTGAGAAAGTTTGGATTCCGTCTCAGGTTTGGTGGGTTCAGGATTTGTGGGTACTAATGGCTTCTCTTCATTTACACTAACAACCTCTGGTTTGTTTTCTTCTGTGGTAGAGGGTTCATCTTGTATTGATTCTGGTTTATCCGCTAGTTCAGAGGATTCAAGTTTGGTAGCCTCAGGATTTGCTGGAATCTTTTGTGCCGTCTCCTCTTCCTCACTATCAGATTCTCCAGCATAATCTGTTATGGAATTTACCAAGGAAGCTGCAAACTCCTGCAGACGGATCTGCTCCTCTCGCAGCCTGTTCATCTCTGCGGTCAACATGGGGTTGGGAACTGACTTAGGAAGTTGGACAAGCTCTGGAAGCTCATCTACTTGGGGCAAATACACTGCAGGTGCTAGAGTTGCCTTTTCTGAGGACCGTATTTCTTTAATTTTGATATATAAACTTTTTCTTTCATCCTGCAGTGCTCGGCACAGAGTCTCTAGACGGTCAATTTTCAAAGTGAAGAGTTCAAACTCTTTGGCCTTTTCTGATCTCTGTTGGAGTGGAGTTAATCAGTTAGTAAGTGAAACGCTAATGATAATCAAATATTGACAAGTCATGTGTGTACATTACCTCGTCAATCATTTCAACAAGAGCTTTATTGCAGCTTTCAAACCGTGTCTTCCATATGTTTGACTCCTTTTCCAGCTTTTTCATCTTCTTTGTCATCTGTTCAAATAAAAATGTGATCAGCATAAGACTTATATTCTTTAAAATAGACAAAGGCATTTTAAATTGTTCACTGCAACAAAAAAAAAATCCTATTCTTAACAAAAGTGTTTTTGTCTATTTTTACAGTTAAAATGTCCAAAAATCCTTGAAGAAAGACACATTTACTGGAAACAATACTGTATAAGAGATTAAGACTTGTTTTCAGAGATTGTAGCATTAATACGAGTGTATTTTATCTTATTGCATCGGCAGATTTGTCTCTTGTTTAAGTATAAACAAGTTAAAATAAAGTGGAAAAATCTGACAGTGCAAAATACACTTTTTAATAAACTTTTTCTGGAAGAAAAAGTCTTAATATCTTATGCAGTGTTGCTTCTCAAGTAAATTTATCGTTTAGATATTTTCACTGGAATACAAGTAAAAACAAACAAACAAACAAACAATTTTGTTTTTCACACTTTTTTCCTATTAACTTTTGGCTCTAGACAGTAAAAGTGTGCATAACAAAACAAACCTTCTCCATCTCCTGTTTGAAAGTGATGTAAATTTCATTGCTTTTTGCTAGTGTGTTCTGGAACTCATCAAACTTCTGGGAGTACAACACAATCTGTAAGAAGAGAATTAGTGTTAGCAGCATTCAGAAAATCATTGTAAATTAATACCTTGGAGTACAGTAAGAGAAACATGCATGATGACAATGACATTTGTGCTTATCAGCTTGGCCTTCCTTTTAAATTTTTATATATTGATATTATTCTGGAAAAAGAACAAAAAAGTTCAAAATGTGTTCTTTCCTATGAATGTATGTATGTATTTATTTATTTATGAAGCATGAATTAATACATTAATGAATGGATAAATACATATTTAAATATTTATTTGTTTTTATTCATTCATACATCCATTAATTTACTTATTCATTCTTCTGTTTACATTATGGACCTGATGGAAAGATGAAAGAGTTAATCGCTGATATTGCAGCTGCACTTTACACAATCCATCTGTAATTAGTCAAGGCAAATGTTCCAGTCAAAAACACAAAGCTTTAAATAAGAGAACACTTTCTGCAATGACTCAGTGTGTAATGTGTAAGGCATCACTTATTACAGTTTTTCTCGATTGCTTAAACACTATCACCAGGCTTTTGAACTAAAATTTCAAAACCATAACGCCATTTATCAAAAAGCACACCCATTTCCCTAAACTATAAACACTATTCCCCTGCTTTAACACATGAATCAGATTTGGTGAACTGTTACTGCAAAACTCTACACACAAATCCCTTCATTTCTCATTGCCTAGACCATGTTGTCATTTAGAAAGCACTAGCATTCAATATTGTTCACTCAAGTCAGCATAGCTTGAGCTCAATTAGCACACAGTTACCCACGTGGAAACACTAAGAGTCAAAATTTATCACACACCAATCAGAACCTTCAATAGATAGATAAAAGAGCCCAAGTCAGTTCATTCAGTTTTGGAACAATGGATCCAGAGAGATGTGATTGAAAAGGTCGAGGACACCAGAGAGGAGGAGGAGGAGGAGGAGGAGGAGGAAGAGGATGAGCAAGAGCAGTAAGGAGTGGAGGAAGAGGTGAAGGAAGAGGAAGAGGAGGAGGATGAGGATGAGGGGCAAGGAGACAAGGAGTCTCAGATGAAATTCGTGCCACTAGTTGATCATGTCCTTGTCCATGGTATGACTATGAGGGAGGCTGGGCAATGAGTTCAGCCAAACTTAAGTTGCTTCACCGTCGCCTCGATCATAAGAACCTTCAGGGAGGAGAACAGGTAGGTGTACCTCAGTGTACTCTACTGTAACTTTTGAGTGTTGTACTCTGTTACATACAGATAGAGTTTCTGTCTGCTTCCATTTTGTAAAAAGGATGTTACAGTTACAGAAATCAGTACTTCTATTTTTGTAGGACACAGACGATGGAATGGAAGAAGCCTGACTAAACATTTCAGCGGATTTCCCCCCTGCTGCCTAGCTAGGGCCAGTATAGCCTGTGATGTTGACGAGATTCTCTGGCCTGACCCAGAACAAAGATGTGATGCTGGGGCAGAATATTTTTTGTTGTTGTTTGGTGTATTGTACTGTACAGTACATTAAGGAATAAAAAATTTGCAAATGTATACACGTGTTCATTATGTGAAAAGTTCCTTGAGGGGGAGAACCACAAGCAACATAACTTATTACTGGTTTTTGTTTTTGTTTTTTGTAGTATTGTTTTGAATTTATCTCACCAGTGTGTAAGACTATGTTGTAGTGTGTGTGTTTTTTTCCCCGTTTGGGGAATTGGGTGAGACGTTATGAATTTGTGTTTACTGTTTTGAGAATATGAGGCATAGTTTCAAGAAATGTGTTTAAGCAATCGAGAAAAACTGTATTTATAATAGCAGCAGTGAAACTCATCCAGGTCGTATTTACTGTTCAGCACTTGTGACGCTTGTGAACTATAATAATTCACTGAAATGATATATTTCTGTCTGTGTTGTCACAATAGAGCCATGAGAGAGGGGAAGCCTTCATTCAGCCATCAACATAATTAACCCAAATTCAAGAGCGTCATCATCTTTGTTGATTCAGAGACAGTGAGATGTTGTCACATTCATTTCCTTAAAGAATGAACCAGTATCTACATGATTTATCTGCTCTAAGACAGAATAATGTTTCTCAATATGCACCAGTTTTATGATGTTTTTGTGTCCTTTTTGTTGTAAAGGAAAAAAGCGATCAATATATTCTTCAGAATTTCTCCTTTTGTGTTCCACTGAAGAAAAAAGTCATACAGGTTTGGAACGGCATGAGGGTGAGTAAATGAAGACAGAATTTTCATTTTTGGGTAAACTATTTCTTGAGGCACTTAAAAGTCTTTTATTATGGTCTACACAGAACTGTAAAGCTCTCATTATTGCTTTTCATAAACATCCGTCTGTAATTTATCTATCCATCTCAACTGAAATATATCCAGACAGTGCAATTGCTCCTAATGGCTATGAATCATCACCATAAATTGCCTTTTAAAGATTGATTGGTGTATGTGGTTTGTCACACAGCTCAGCGAGAGAAACACCACAGCTAGAGAGGAGAGAGTGTTGGATTGTGGCTAATGCCACAGCGATAGATATTCACCTGGGCCTGCATGACAGTGTGCTGCTCTTTCAGCTCTTTAGCCTGTAGTTTCCACTCTGCAGCCTGAGTGAGTAACTGGTTAAACACAAGACACACACACAAAACAGGTGAGAGAGACCGAGAACTCGGCATTACCTGTTTCTTCATCTGTAACTCCTGCTCCCTCATTGCGTAGCATTTCTTTGTTTTTTCAATAGCCTCTTTAAGCAACTAACAACATAAACGGTGAGATGTTAACATGTGCCAATTCTTAAGATTCACTGAAACATTTTTATAAACGGGGTCCAAAATTAACTTTTTGCCACTTGTGACAACATTTAAGTTATTAATATAGGCTATATAATATTTATACTTATTTTATTTTATTTTTTTTTACTTATTTTGTGGATATTTTGTCACTTGAGATGAGCAAGTGACTTTGTATCACAAAAATATTGTAATTTTGTTTCAATACCTTTATGTGAGGTATATTTCACATATGTGTTGCCACATGGAATTATAGGGACAAAACAAAGATCCAAGATAAACGTTTGATGGAAAATTTCACTGAGAAGACTTGCAATTCACACCAGATGTTTTCTTTAGCTGACAGCTTCATTTGAATGACACATTCATCATTTCACTTATCAGGAAAGGTCAGATTATCATTCCAACATATCAACTTAATATATTATGTTGCAGTTTTCTTTACAAGCCAGTTATTAATTGCATTTTGGCACTTGATGATTGTTGATTTTAGACCCTGCTTGTAATTAAATTCACTGTAAGCACATGCAAATGAATTTGCTTGCCCTTCATTTTACTTGAGGCAAATCTGAAGAGCCAGAATAGGAGATCTGTGTGTCTTACATATTCCTTCTCCCTTTTGTGCTTCTCTTCAGCTTGACTGAGGAGCATGTTGGCTTCTTCCAGCTTGGCATCAGACAGTTTCTGCTGTAGATCTCTGTGTTTGAAGATCTTCTCTAAACTCTGCATAAAAATACAGAATATTCATTTAGACGCAATGGGGTCATAGCAGATTTTATTTCATTTAATTCCATTCCATTGTCCAAACCACTTGTCCTAGTTCGGGTCGTGGGGATGCTGGATTTTATTTTATTTTAGTAGTTTCCTTTTCCAGCTTTTGTAATTTCTGGGAACAACATTTAACGCAGTACATTTTAACATTGAAAATGTGTGCTTGTCTCTGATACACCACACGCAGAACATGTTCCAGGATCAACATCCTTTGTTGTTCTTGGAACAGCTTTCGCATCAATCCTTTTACACCTAAAATCAGAGGGTGGTGATTGGTCAATAGGGATGTTGTTCCAGGAACATGTTCTTCTTGTGTAAATCACATTAAGCATGAGGCACCAACCTCATATGATGTGTGTCTCTACCGCAGCCAGCGGAGGGCAGTAGAGACACACTGCACAATTTATTCTCGAGTCAGTTAAATTCTTGGGGTCTGAGTTAGCCCACCACACAGCAGTGTGTGAGCAGTCTCTGTGGTAGCCATCAGCATGACAGATTGAGTTTAACTTCCCCACACATCAGGCTTGTCATTCCACCGGTCGATCCTCATGTGATTAGATACAGAATACAGAGAGTTCTACAAGGTGCAATATTCACTGTCAAACCAGGTGTGAATCACTGAGTCAAAGTAAAAAAATACAAGTATCTGCTGTGCATATAGCAGGTTTAGAAAGTGTGAGTGTGTAGTTTCCTCCACCTCGTGTTGTGAAATTACAGCTCTGGCAGCTCTAAAACACGCATATGTTTTTATGCATAGTGACTGTAAAATTTGCTCATGTAAACTACCAGTCAAAAATTTGGAATCATTTTGTAAAGTTTTTGAAAATCTCTTATGCTCACTAAGGCTGCACTTGATCAAAAATACTCGTATAGACAAAAGTTATTTTAAATTGTAATAATATTTCACAAAATGACTGTTTTTACTATTTTTTATCAAATAAATGTAGCCTTGGTCAGCATAAGAGACTTCATATGACATTAAAAAAAGTCTTAATTATTCAGAATTTTTGACTGTAATGTAATTGCAGAGTTTGAAATACGTTTGGAACCCCAGTAATGGCTCATTAAACTTTTCAGATGGACCAATCTGGACCAAAAAATCAAATCGGATGTATTATCAAATGTATCACAATCACTTATGGTGCACACTTACTTCTACCAAAATCTAATCTCGACTGTGCCTCGGGGTGCAGCTTTAAATGGATTTGTGACTGAATCGCTTTGACAGATGTGTTAGATATTGGGGTGTTTGAAATCCTCAATTCATTTTGCTGGCTTTCGTTGCACAGGTCTTCGGTCTGCTTCACACCACAAGCATATATTTATTTTAGGGCCCGTATTAATAGGTTACAGTCTTCACACTGCCCCCACATAAACAGCACAGTGCTGTGTAGCTGGAAATATAGAGTTCTGTTATGCAGCAGAAGCACTGTGAAAGGTGGGCCTGCTGTAGCTCTGCTTATGTGTGGATTTAATGCATTTCAAATCTAGATGGTATGTGTACTGATATGTCTTGTGTGTTTGATATAATGTGTTGATTTCTGTCGGTACCTGTTCTCTCCGCTCATACTGCTCTATGATGGTCTTGAGTTTGCTGGCCAGATCACTGTTCTCTTGGCATAGCTTGTTGTTGCGGTTACTGTGCTGCTCGATCTGATTCTGAATGTCCACCAGCGTGCTCTGGAAATGAGCGGTGATCTCCTTCCGCTTCATTTCATCCTCCCGCAGCCTTTGCAGACTCTCCTCCTGCAGGGAAAAAGAGAGAAGGAAACGAGTGGGAAATCTGGGAATGTGCAGTCTTAAGTGATGAAAGCAATCTAGATCTAGTATTACGTGAGGGTGTGAGATGGAGCTGTGACTAGATGGTAAAGTCAAATAATGTATTGTATTTGATAGCATTCTGTAGAAGAAATGACAGTGATGGAAATTATATTTTAAACGTGTGGAATAAAACGGCCAACTAAAATGACTAAAACTAAAACTGATATAAAATGCATTAAATCTAAATAAATTAAAATATTAAGAACCAATATAAACATTAAATTTAAACCAATAGAAACCAATAAAAACATTATATTATATTTTTATGAAAATTCAAAATATGAATAAATACTATAATAGCATGGAAATAGCATTAAATAACTGGTTGATAAACATGCAATTTTTTTTTAAATTAAACTTTATTAGTGGCAAAATTATTTATTGTGGTGGAAATTACTGTAACTAATCTACATATGTTACAAATTAATAAAAATGTACATTTTCATTATTTACTGTGTGAAAATGATTGATAAATGCACAATGGTTTATGTTTTTCACTTATTTTTAGATTATCATCATTCTAAAAAATATATGATATTAAATATAATATTATAATATTTTCATGATGGATTTATGTATTTTCATATTAACACAGATTGGAAGTCTGTGCCTGGGATTATTTAAAATAAAATATATAAAAAGGCATTTGAGAAGTAACAAAGTTTACAAGAGAGTTGTAATGCAACCTTTTAAAAATTTTTTAAATTATTTTTAATAAAAGTAGTATGTTAGTAAGGAACAACCTTTTGGAAGGGGCTTTTATTTTATATAGTGAAAAGTGAAAGGAAGTTGAGAAGAGAGAGGGAATGGACATGTTATAGGCCAGACTTGAACCTGAGTGGCACACACGAGCACCATAGCTCAACATGTCCGAAGCAGGTGCACTAACCACTACTTTAACTGCACTATTTCTACCTTACAAGGTCTGAGTGGTGAAGGCTAGCTAATGATGTTAATGACATATTAAGCTATATGAGATCTGTATTTGTGGCACTAAATAAACACTATTACCGTATTGTCCCGAATATAAGACGATATTTTTTTCTTGGAAATACATCTGAAAAAACGCGGTCCTCTTATATTCAGGGTCTAGACTTTGACATGTCAATAATACACCCACAACAATAGGTGGCGCCAAATACGCATAAAACGAGTGTGCCATGAAATACGTAATGTAATGCGTGTTGTAAAGATCGCGAGTAAAAACAAAAGAAAAAGAAAAGCTTACATCTGCATGAGTCGTGACTGTCACGTTAGCCTGATGGGACCAAACTCCCTTTGTGATTTTAAAATGTAAGACAGTACCCAGATTTGAAGATTACAGTAAGATTTAACTTCTACTGTTCATAAGATTTTGGTAGGCTACTATTAGATGGATAGCCTAAATGTCCTAATTCAGATGGGCTACCTGTTTTTTTTATGGTATATCAAAAAGTGTATATTTTTTAAATGTGATTGTTGGTACATTTTACCAGTTTTTACCATACTTTCAAAACAAAAATTAAAATAGGAAAAATATGCAATATGAAAATAATTGAAGACAAAATGTGTTTTACTGAGAAAAAACAAGATTTGGTTTTTAAAAAGCCTTTTTCCAAAAGGTACATCTGAAAAAAGGGGGGGGTCGTCTTATAATCAGGGTCGTCTTATATTCGGGCCAATACGGTATCCTTTTTTTAGTATCTGGGATTGGACGTGTGAATGTTAAACAGGCCTGCCATCCAATGTGTGCGCTTTGTAAACATGAGCTCTTGTTTCAGAAGCGCCAGCTTCCTGACTCAGCCATTCGTAAGGAATCACATGGAGTGTTCCTCTCCAGGGCTGAATCCGTTTGCCTGCCTGTGTTTACACATGGCATGAGTCTCAAGCTCCCACCTGGGAAAGGTGAAGCTGTATTACCACTACGCAAGCTCATCAGGGAGGTGAATCACTCACATAAGCGCAAAGGAAATGACCCCAGATTAAATCTAATTTACGGTCCTCATAGCTGAGAGTCGCACCTACACACAGGGCTTAGATGTTCTGCTCTGACCCGCTCATTAATGGCTTCCATAATACTTGAATAAAATTGACTGGGGAGTGAACAAGGTCAAAGCCAGCCTCTAGGGAAGGATAGCATCAACTTCCAAAGTAATGCAGAGTTCATATTAGAGCAAGAGTTTAATATCTTCAATGCCCGGAGGAGAAAAAACAACACAAACATGATTCGAAAGCTCCTCTGAATCACCTTACAGACCACAAAAACAGAAAAAAAGTGTGTGTGTGTGTGTGGATGCTGGGACAGAAACCACTACCTTTTCTTATACAAAGTCCTCCAGCACCTTTTCGTTGAATAGTACAAATGGACTGAAATCAGTTGCTGAACTGCAAAGAGAAAATGGCTCCAGGTGCTTTGCACAAGATTCATAACATCTTTCATATTATATACACATTCACCAAATGGAGGTGAAATTGTTCCTTGGAAGGCAACGTAATTGTTTGGCAGAGTGAAAGAAATGAGTGGACTGTTATATCCGACAACTGGAAACATTTCAAGTGCTGAATAACAGTTTTGTAAAATGACAAATATGGCATCTCATTTGAGAGAGGCATTCACAAATTAGGTTGCAGTTTTTAATATTCAGAACCGTTTACATGAATCAAAAACATACAGCGCGACCAGTGAAGTCTGATTCCCAAGCTCTTATGAACCGGATCTTTTAAAGAATCAAAAAAATACTGATTCCCTTGTTAATGACTCTTATGAGTCTGTTCTTTTTATTGAATCAAACACATAGCGTGAACGTGAATGGTGAAGGTAGTGATGGGAGAAACAAAGCTTTTTGAAACCCTGAATAATTTGCCTTTGCAAAATGATTCACTGTTTCGATGCTCTCAAAACACCACAGGATGGTGGCACCTGCTGGTCAAAATGGTGTATTTGCAATGAAAACTCATCCTTAAAGGGTTAGTTCACCCAAAAATGAAAATTAGCCCATAAATTACTCACCCTCAAGTCATCCTTGGTGTATATGACTTTCTTCTTTCAGACGAATCCAGTCGGAGTTATATTAAAAATTGTCTTTGATCTTTCAAGCTCTATCGTTTTTTTTATATCACGTCTTTTGAACCGAAGGAATGCAACACCCGCTGAGTACAACGATAGAGCTTGAAAGATCAAAGACAATTTTTAATATAACTCCGACTGGATTCGTCTGAAAGAAGAAAGTCATATACACCTAGGATGACTTGAGGGTGAGTGAAACGCAGCCTAATTTTCATTTTTGACTGAACTAACCCTTTAATATGTATAACGACACCTTTTACAAATCACTTGTAAATGTTTTCACAAAGAGTATCTATTAAATATAACCAAATAATTAAACACTATTAAATACGACGTTCCGTCAAATTTGTGTTATTTTATTTATGAATGTGTAATGCATATGTGTTATTGGGCGGGGCTTGGCAAACTAGGTAGCAATTAAATATTGTTGACCCTTTTGTATTACTCACGCATATTAAAATACATTACATTTATTAAAAATGAACCTACATTATAAAACTGACCCAAGATCTGTTAAAACTATCACTCGTTCTTCGGTTCACACTCAAACAATATTAAATCTTTTTAAGGAGTTGCGCTATTAAATCCATTATGCAGAATTCAGCAGATTTCACCTCAAAATTAGCACAGAAAATATAAAAAACTCAGCAGATTCTCTCTGAGATGTAGATGTAGTCACTGTAGCACCAACAGAACGGAAGAACAGGAGGCCATGGCCTCTGCAGTGATTTGAGCCAGTGAGACATTCTCTTTGACGTTTGATTTATAAAAGAAGGGCAAATGCCACTGAAGCTCAGTAACGCTATCCCTCTTGTCATAGTGACCTGTCAGCAGCACTTTGAGTCTGAGAAGTCAGTGTATCATCGCGGCAGAGACACAGAGTCACTGCAGTAACGTCCCACTGGGCTCTAAGACACTGTCTCCTCAGAAGGAAGTTGAGTCGACTCAATCTCAGCAATCAAAACACTGACACAGGTAACAGGATAACAGGAAAACAAGTCAGATGCTCAACACTCTCCCACATGTCAAACAAGTTACGGTCTGTTATTGTGGTCTTACTGTATCGATTTCAGATAAATGTACCCCTAAATGGCACATAAAAACAAAACATTGATCGTTTTTACAAGTTCTTCTTTCTAAGTGGTTCTTGTCTCATATTTAGCAATATTTCAAATAAGCATTTGACCTATAATACTCTTTTTTTTGTTTGTTTAGTGATAGAAAAATAGCAACATCCCCCATAAATACAGTATAATCTTATGCAAATATGAGACAATTGAATTAAGAGTATTATTATAAAGCAACTGAATAAAGAGTATTATTATTATTTTTGTAAAAATGCAACAGTTTGCTTTTGTGGTCAACTAATTTACCCAACAGTGCCTATTAAAAAAAAAAAAACATAGTAAAATATATAAAATAATTTTCTTAAAAAAACCCTAAAGGTTTAAAGAGTATATTTAATTATGCAGCTGTGAATTTTTTATGAGAATTTTTTTTGCAGTTTAGCATTTTTATTTGCGTTATCAGACTACTGTTCAAAAGATTGGGGTCAGTAATGTTTTTTAATGTTTTTGAAAGAGGTCTCGTATGCTTTCAAAGGCTACATTAATTTGATTACAGATACAGTAAAAATAATACAATTGTGAAATATGATTCCAATTTTAATATGTCATTTTTATAAATGTCATTTACTCCAGTTTTAAGTGTCACTGAAATATGCTTATTTGGTGCTCATAAAACATTTATTATTATTTTCAATGTTAAAAATTATTATATTTTTGTGGAAGCCATGATACTTTTTTTTTCAAGAGTTTTTGATGAATAGAAATTTAAAAAGAACAGCTGGCCCCTTAACTGACCCCAAACATTTGAATGGCTTAAGAAAATAGGCATAATTATTTTAAAAACAGAATGAATTCAGACAAAATAATGTATGTTTCTTTTCATAAATATATAAAAACATACACAAAAATAAACCTACCAAGATATACCATAGCTTGACTTTTCTTTCACAACTCAATTCTCTTAAAACTGTCAGCAGATCATGTTCTCACCTTCAGTGTCCTGTTATGTCTCTGAAGCTCCCTGCAGAGCAACTCCAGCTTGCTGCGGGCCAGAATGGCACGACTGTGCTCGAACTGAAGCTGATCTCTCTGCTTGCCCAGAAGACCCTGTCTCTGCTGAAGCTGCTCCAGCTGTTTCTTCTCAGTCCTGTGTTCCTCCACCTGCCCCATATGCACAAAACACACACAGGTGTGATCCATACATCCTCTTATACACGGCTTTAACACCTCTGGCTGGTCTAAAGCTGCTTTAGATAATGTCTGTCTGGTTGTCCTCAAGAGGATTTTGGAATGACGGGCCCTTCGTTTACTTCTGAGAACAAGATCTGGTTTTGTCAAAACTGGGAGAATTACTCGTAGTCTTCCGTCATATGTTCTTTTCTACGTGTCCCTGTCATTATCTCTGTGTTCTCAAATTGAAGAGAGTGTTGTGGCTTTCTTGTGTGGCATATGGCCTTGTGTTCAGACTCGAATATTCAGCCCAGAGCATTGAATATTTAGGTCATCGCAGTATCAGTGAAACCACTCTTAACATCACACCAGGCGTTCTTTTATTTTCTCTCCGTGTCAATCAAGTTTGCGTTCTATTTGTTTCCTCTTAACTGTCCTCCATGCATTGTTGTTGTCGGCTGTGAAAACTGTTCAGAGAGCGACGTTCTCTCATGGGTCTGGATACTCACCAACTCAGTGTATTTCTTCAACACCATTTCTACTTTCTCTTCTGGTGAGCCGAGCTTGTTCAGGCTTTGCAATAAGGATGCGGCCTCTTTACCTACGAGACAAGCATTTTCCGTTCAGATCAGAGAAAGAGAAGATAAAGAAGATGAGCGGAAGCCCACAAGGGAGAGTTCTGCACGCAAGCTTCAAAATAAATCAACGGGAGAAGTGGTGAAATCACAGCGTGATAAGTGTTTACTACGATAAAATTGTTGAGAGAAGCAAACAAGGCACAAGATGTATACTCAGCCTAAAGGGGATAGTTCATCCAAAAATGAAAACGCTGTCATTATTTATTCACTCTCTTGTCATTCCAAACCGTATGGTTGTCTTTTTTTCTATATAAATCTCAAAAAAAAAAAAAAAAAAAAAAAAAAAAAAAAAAAAAAAAAAAAAAAAAAAATGTAAAAAATGTTCCAAATGAACATATTAGAATGATTTCTGAAGGTTCACATGACAATGAAGACTGGATTATTTGGATTATTG
>NW_015649661.1:132441-150046 GCF_001515625.1 Sinocyclocheilus rhinocerous
TATATATATATATATATAAAACAAGCATAAGAAGCACTGTAGAAGTGGTTCATAACATTTTTGTGCATTTTTGTGCTATATTCCAAGTCTTCAGAAAACATTAAGTACAGCTGCTTTCAACATTGATAATAATAAAAAATGTTTCTTGAGCACCAAATGAACATATTAGAATGATTTCTGAAGGTTCACATGACAATGAAGACTGGATTATTGGCTGCTGAAAATTCAGCTTTGTCATCACTGGAATTCTTTTTGAAATATATTTAAATAGAAAACAGTTATTTTAAATGACTTTTTTTTTGCTGTATTTTTTGATTAACTTGATGTGGCACATTGTAATTTATTATTTATGTGGTTGTCAACCTTAAAATGGCACCTATTTCAAAGAATGGCCCATGTAATTTCTTGACCAATTATTGACTGATTTGGCAATACTAGGGGACGTTTTATGATGCTGAGCAAAATGAAAATTCTCTTTGTGAGGTTTAGACTTTTAGTTTGTCTGTTTAATCTCAAGACGTTTCCTCTGTTTATCAAACGAACAGAAGAAAGGCAGATTGCTCACCCAGGCCCTTGAGGAGTTTCTTATCAGCTTTTTGCTCCTTCTCTGGACTGGCACCAGCTTCTTGTGGGTCAGCCTCTTCATCAGCCTTTGCCTCCTCTTCCTTTTTCTCCTCAGACTCCAGGATGGAGATCTGCTCCTGCATCAGGCTCGATGCCGCTCCATACGTGTTGATTATATCCTCTAGCTGCCGGCTGAAGTCCTCCATGGGGTCCACTGGCTGCTCCTCAGGGTCATTGACTTGTTCATTGGCGTTCTCAGAGGTCTGGTCACTGCCCTCCATCATATGCTGCAAAAATCAAGTTAAATATATCATAAAAGTGCTTCATAAGAAAGCAGATTGATTAGCAGAGGTAGAACAGCCAATTCCTTGATTACACTCTTAGCTTGATGCTGAAATGAGATTGTTGAAATTAATGAGAAGTGATTATGCATTACTTGTAGAGAGGTTTGAAATGACTCCCTGAAATCACCAGCCACTAAAGTGAAGACGGATGGCTTTTGGCCAGTTTGTGGTATGTTTGCATAAATAGAGGGAATTTATGTTCGATATGCATGAGGTTGTTTGTAAGAAATGGGCATTTAAATTTGGGGAAATTAAAGAAAATTTGATTAATGTATTTGCCTTAGGCAGAAACAATACGGATAATAGAGAAGTGACCTTGAAAAATAAATAATTGCAGAAATGTAAAAATGGAAATAACTGAAGGGAAATGTAAAGTAATTTGTCTATACAATAACGATGGCCAATTTAATTAGTTATATCTATCTCTTTGTCTTGTTTTGTTTTTTTACATGTACTGATATTTTGTTAATATTTCTAAATATGTTTATATATATATATACAGTGGGTACGGAAGCCTAGAGGACGGCTAGAGGACGGGGTGTGGAGAAAATAGCACAAATCACAGTGGCAGAGTATCGCTGAGCCTCTAAATCTGATGTGTCACTGATAGCGCCAGGCCTGAAGCCCTTCAGCTCTACACAGCTGATTTCATGTGGAATGAACTCTGAGATTCCAGAGGTTGTTTATGTCCCAGCTCTGTTGCTTATCAGGTTAAAATTATAGCCCCCATTCCAAACCCCATGTGCATGCATCCACCCCTCCTCCTCACAATGATTGTCAGATTTTTTTAATGGAACAGTTTATTAAACCTTTATACAAAATCTAAAAGAAAATCTGAATAAAGTTTCCATATGTGTTTTTTGTTAAGTATGATATAATGAGAATATGGAGCGCATACTTGAGGAGGAAAAAAATCTCAGAGGCCAAACTTGAGCAAAAATATACAATTTGGTGCAGTTGCTAATATTAATATGGCCAAAAATGAATGAGAATTTAAATTCTGATAGCTTGCAATATAATCAATGAGATATTTATAACAGTATAGCAGACTGCTTACATAAAATGCATGTTAAATATCAGTTGTCAGGAGGTTGGAGGTTACTCTCAATCAGACGACAGGCATGTAGTAGGTTGTGTACAACAGGTTTTACATCAAAGTTTTGATCATTTTCATCATTTAGAACACTTAGAAATTTGCATATTAAATATGATACACTTGGCTTTATAGGGTAAACATGCAGATCTGAGCAGCCCTCACAGTTATTGACTTGTGTACTGAATGCCTAAGGACCAATTTCTTGTAACAATCTGCTTAGTATTGGGTTTTCACAGCTCCTATTAGCATTTATTATCACATTTGTCCACCATAATTCCAGTCAATTGCACTCTAATCACTTCAAATCATGCAAATGGAGAATTGTGAAGTGATTAGCATCTCCAGTGCAACTCACTCCATAACAGCGTTTTTGTCTGCACATTTCTAAATATTTAAAAATATTTGGCATGCAACTGTGAAACACGGCTACCCACCCATTCACCAAACAATATCATGGGGTCTTTAATGTATGACCTATGTAGTGCATTTTTACGCACTGATATTAGCAAATTTGGGCATCAGAATCATTACTTTGCTATTTGCAATAGCTCTTACTAAAAGCACAATGAGTCTAAACCAGGGGTGCCCAAACTCGGTCCTGGAGGGCCGGTGTCCTGCAGAGTTTAGCTCCATCTTGCCTCAACACACCTGCCTGGAAGTTTCTAGTATGCCTAGTAAGAGCTTGATTAGCTGCTTCAGGTGTGTTTGATTAGGGTTGGAGCTAAACTCTGCAGGACACCGGCCCTCCAGGACCGAGTTTGGGCACCCCTGGTCTAAACTGTTGGAGGGTCATGTTAAGGATTTGTAAAGAGTGGTGGGCGATAGTCTTTACCGCAGGTCGTCTCTCTGATAATCCTCACCCTCTTTGGCTTTTATTAGGGAATCTTTTTAATCACCAGATAGAAATGATTCTGACTTTGGCTCCAGGCTTAATTATTTCTCTCAGCCCCTGCATCTCAATTAATGATTGTAACGTCCTTGTTCTTTGAAAGTGTCTTGCTTGGGTGTTTTGATAAATGTCTCTTTAACCTTGAATCGCATTTTGCCGCAACTGTCAGCATGTTACAGAGCTGGAGAGGCAAGGACTCGACCAATGTTTCTGGCCTTGTAGATTTTGCTGTCATAGGCACAGATGAGCTGGTAAGAATGAACGATACTTCTCCGAACTGCTCATTTCCTGTTTTCCATGGCATAGGACTCTTTTGACAAAGTCGCAACAGAATCTTGCTCCATTTTTTATTTATTTTTGGCTTGAGAGCTCCTCTAAATGAGCTGCTGACTCATGCAGTCAAATTAAGTAAGATGTCCATGTCTCCTCCTGCCTCGCTCTCCTTTCTCTCCAGGTGCTGTCAAAAGCACTCTGATCATTGGACTGTGTTGCAGAGACAGGAATGTCCACATATCCTGTGTATAATTTGCTCTGTCACACATTGTATTTAATGGTTGATAATGAGGCTTGCTATATTCTAAACTTTCTGCCATTTGTCATTTTTAAATTGCAGATTTGTTGTTAAAGTTGATAGCAGATGGTAAAGAGATGGTTATTTGAATCTAAACTTACTTTTCTAAACTGTCACAAAATATCTAAATATCTTTTAAATAAAGATGAATTTACTTGAGAAGAAAAACTGCATAGTATATTAAGACATATAGCCTTGTTTTAATTGACCAACATTTAGTGAGGTTTATGTTTAAAAAAACAGTAACATCATGTAAAAAACTGTAAACTTTTTCTGAAAAATATTTTTATAGGAAAACAAGACAAGAATACTCACTAATACATAGAAATTATATTGATTTAAATTAAAATAGTTTTATTTTTTACCTGTGTATTATTTTTTGACATTTATAGAAAAAAACAAATCAGTTTTTTAAAAATATCAGAGAACTCCGATAATGCAAATGAATCGTGAATAAGCATTTTCAATGAAAAATGGAAGTGAAATACAGATCTCTCTGAGAAATGTGAATGTCTTATTTTTTTTAGCTTGTGTTTTATTCTCAGGGCAGAGATGGAGCAGCATTTGATGGGACGATGTGTCACACATGCATGTAGCATAAGCTAACAGAGAGAATTTCTCCTCACGCTCTCAAGGAGACACAATCCAGCTGCTTTCTTGTCATTTTATGTCACTGACTTGTTTGTAGGCTACAGTATCTCCTTGCAATGCAGGCTGGAGGAGGTGTCTGGATTCACAGTAACAGAGACTGGAAAGCACAGGGGGGCTCAGAGCTGACTGTTAGGAATGAGCACAACCAACATTCCCACAGTGAAGGCAATTATAACAGTCAACATCCCTCTGCGTTGACTTCATTGCAATTTGCACCCAGTCCTCTAAGAGCAAAAATGCGGTAATGTACAAAAAAACATCTCAACATTTTATTAGTTATAAACAGAAGTTTAACATTTTATAAGGACTTGGAGTTTGAGTTTCATTTAAGTGTTATCAGTTAGTTTCGATGTTTGAATTAGCGTTTCAAGAGCGTTTAGCCTATATTAGTAGCTACAGTTCAACAGCACTAGGACTTTTCACTCTTTGTATCGTTCCGCATTGCAGACCGACTTGTCAGCCCAATACTACAATAGGTGGCGACAAGAGGCCGTTATTTTAAATCGTTCATTCAAATGATTCGTTCAAAGACGCTGATTTATTCTGAAAGGCAAGGGAAATTCTAATGTATCTTCATTTTTTTGGGATAGGCCTATATTTTCGTGTTAGCTGAGCAAAGAAGACAAAGTACTGTCAACCTTGCAAATATTGTGTCTAAAATGTAAGTTACTCAACTTTAATTTCTTGTTTATTGAATTGTTTTGTGAAAAAAAACCCAGTCGTGATCGCGCTGGATCGATCAATACGTCGATTCGTTCAAAAACGAATGAGTCATTGAATCATTCTTAGTTTTCATATTGCTTAAAGCTGCAGTCCGTAACTTTTTTGTGTTCAAAATTTATATAATAAGCGAGTACACCATGAATCCATTTTCCAAACCGTGTTTTTGGCTTGTCCTGAATCACTACGGTACATCTATAATACATGTTTATATTCGGACTATTTAGACTGGTTCGGGTAGGTACCGCTGCGGAGTAGCCCAGTACCTGCGTGATTCGCCATAGACATAAACAGAGAGAAGTAGCTCCGGATACAATGTTCTTCCGCAAGACGCACGCAGTTCTGTTTATTAACCGCTAGAGCGAACTTTGACTCAGATGTTCCCCTAAAAACTTTTAGGAGAAAAACAAAAATGAAACAGTAGCTGGCATAAGATCATCTTGAGCAAATTTTAATGACAATGTTTTGGTTTGGTTTGGTCACAAACTTTGAGCGCCATGTGTGACAATTGTGAGTTCTCAAGACTAGATGGAGACAGATGTATGGGGTTAAGCCAGTCTCAATTTGCTCTCACTGCTGACCAGGACAAAAAAACAAACAAACAAAAAAAAATTCATATCAAAGATATCTGTTTCGTGATTTTTCTTTCATGTGTGATGTCAACTGGGTCTGTTGCGCTTCCTTTTTTTCTCCTTTTCTTGATAATTTCACTAAAATTCTAACCCTATTCTAACCTTCATTTTGCTGGCTCACAAGTACTATTTCCTTTAGGACAAGCAAATGGGAAAAAATTATCACTCTCCAACAAGAGTGCTTATCTAAGCAAGCAAAAAGGAACAATTACACATCTCAGAGGAAGACATCAACAGCAGCAATGGCTATGAAGCTTTATTAAATAAAAAATACCTCTTTAGCCCCTAAAATGGTGTGATCACAGACTGACTCATATGGTGTCGTGTTAATGGATATGTTGATAGGGCCCATGTAAGTGTCCAATGCTCTTTCATGCAGTGCAGTGACAGCATCTGCAGAGCATTAAACTGTAAAAACACGATGTTGTGAAACTCACCTCTGAGCAGCAGGGCAGAACCTCCATTGACAGACTGTTATAATGGATCTCACTTAGTATATTAAACAATGTCACAATCCAGATCAGTGTCATGTAGCGTTTGCCTGTTTACAGAATGTTCTTCACACTGATTTAGTGTCATGACTGTGTTAGCAGGATGATTGATATACCAAAAGAAAGATATAAGTGATTATTCACACTGGAAATAATATTTTTAATAACAAGAGCAAAAGGTCAAAGTTTTGACAGGTTACTAACATGGTCTAGTTACCCCCTGCTGGTAGATGTTGTAACTATACCATTTGGTTCTAAAAAACATCGGTTTCCATTAATGACCATTTAAAAACAGCAGTGTATTCTGATGAAACATTTTTTTTTTGGCATTAAAATATATAACAGTAACCAATTAGCAAATTTGCATTTATTTGATCGAAAATACAGTAAAACTGTAATATTGTGAAGTATTATGATTTAAAATATAAAATATATATTCATAAAATGGCAAGGCTGAATTTTCAGCCTTCAGTGTCAAATGATCCTTCAGAAATCATTCTAAAATGTTGATTTGCTGCTCAAGAAACATCTATCAGTGTTGCAAACAGTAGCTTAATATTTTGGTGGAAACTCATGCATCATTTTTGATCAATTTAATGCATCCTTGCTGAATAAAAGTATTAATTTCTTCAAAAAAGGGAAAAGGTCTTCTTGCTGACCCCAAACCTTTAAACATGTATTAATTAAATATTTTTTATAATAGGAGACTATCAATTCTTTTTTAAAGAAATGTATATTTTAATAATGTATTTTAATGTAAATGCAGCCTTTCGCAGTTCAAGCCATTAGTGATGGGATTGAGGCTGTGTGTGTTCCCATGTTACAGTGTGATTAGTCACATGACATTTACAGCTCAAGTGATTGGCTCAGAAAGTTCTGTGGTCCCATGTGCAAAGATCTCCTTGAGCAAGGCAGCTGTAGTACTATGTAGTTTTACTCTCTTTAAAGGTTAAGTGTCTCTATCAGTGTGAAATATGTATGTAATAGTTTAAATTTATATGCTACAGATCATTGATTAAATGCAATCATTCATTAAATCTGTGAGCAGAGTATATCTGACACAGTCAAATTATTTCCCCAAAATGGATTTCTTATTGAAGACATTTGGCATTCCACTTCCATTCCTCCTTTTTCAATAGCGATGCCTATGTGTTTCCATAATTACCATTCTTACTTATCTCTGCCCTGCTCTGTAAATGTAATTTCCCTCGCCGCAAATAAGATTGTTTTAATTCTCCTCCACTTCCATGAGTCTGTCTCTTTTTTTTTTTACTTAATTCTGAATGAAGTACCAGAATTTGAAGCTCTGCCAAAAATCTGAAGGACAGCAGACCTTGAGGAAGAGCGTGTGCCCGCATATTCTCTGCAATGTTCATCGGGGAGTCTTTTGACATTTCTTTTTTATTAGTCTCAATTATTGATATAAGCTGTGTTTAAAATTCTTTTCAAATTAGCTTGCTGTAATGGATACATAATGGTGCTCTGAATAATTGCCTTTGCAAGAACTAATGTATGAAGGAACTTGAGAAGTTAGCCATCAAGCACACACAGTTTGACTCCACAGGCTCTTTATCTGAAGGTCTGCTTCACATTTAACAGGTTAGCAAGAGGTTGTTGATATCCTGTTGGTCTCTGCTATTAAAAATGGCATTATGGAAACATCCATTATAAGTCAATATCACCACAGGGAAGCACTGAAACTAGAATTAAAGAGGCATCTTTTGAACAAAACGCTTATCAACATAACTGTAATTCAATAAGGGACTTAAGATGAATGTAATAGTATATCAAAAGAGATTCATTTTTCTATAAAAAATGAATTAAAATAAAGTTTATATTGAGTTTTTTTTTTTTACAAAGTTCTATTGCACTGTACTTTAAAAAAACCTTTTCAATCCTAGGTATGTATATTTTGGCCAGTAGAAAATGTATGTACTGTTAATGAAAGGTACTTACTTGCTCTTAAAGGGATAGTTTACTCCAAAAAATATAATTCTGTCATCATTTACTGACCCTCATGTCATTCCAAACCCATAAGATTTTTGGTTAAAATATCTTCAAACACAAATTAAAATATTTTTAATGAAACCTGAGAGGTTTATGTTCCTCCACTGAATGTCCAGGTAACCAAAACGTAGAAGATACAAAAAGGTCATAAAGGCGGCGTAAAATGAATCCAAATAAATCAAATGGTTTCATTGTTAAGAAATCTGAATCATCATATAAAGCGATTGTATCTCTTTACAAAACTTGGATCAAATCGCTCAATTCATATTGATTTGTTTTTGATGCCTTTATAACCTTTTTGGATCTTCTAAGTTTTGGTTACTTGGATTTTCTCGGGACAGAAACCTCTCAGGTTTCATTAAAAATATCTTAATTTGTGTTTTGAAAATTAACCAAAGTCTTGTGGGTTTGGAATGACATGAGGGTGGGTAAAAGGTGATGGGATGTAGCAATTTGTGGGTGAACTATGCCTTTTAATACAAAAATGTAAACATTTTAGACATGACCAAAATACTAAGAGACTTTTTACATCAGCAATTAACCTTCCTGATGCACACTGAAATTTCTCATCATTTGCACAATCATATTTGCGTTACATATAACTCTAGAAGAACATTTGAGATCATTGTTAAATACAGTTATGGATGAGCTCTTATTTCCCATTTCTGTATATCTTGAATTCCAAATTATGCTAATGCTCACTCTATCAGCCCTTGATGGTTTTTAGACTGTGCTTGGCACTAGTAAGCTGACAACTCCGAGAAGTTTCAATTTCACTGCAGGACAAACTCTGCTGAATGCTACCTATTTGCATGATAATTATTCATGCAGTGAAACTGGACGCTTTATCCAGCACTTGGTCTTGCATTTTAATACACATCTACAGTGAGCCTTTTAAATGTGCACATTTTCTACCAGAACAAGAAATGGACAAGCTGCCCAAAGTCTCATATGACTTAATTTAAAGAGAGGACTATAAAAGGACATTCTTCGCCAAATAAAAGCTTGATATATGTTCACATTGACTTAAATGTTAATTAAGAGTAGAATTAACAAAAGAAATCAAAAAGGCTAAAACCAATTAGCTTGAAAAAGTGTAAGTTAAAAAGTTAAAATCATCTCTTGTTGAAAGTTATATACAGATTTATAACGTTACAACAAAAACATTGTATTATGTTGATTAGAACAGAACTTTAATTGTAAAACTGACATGAATAGAACATCGTAATTACAGTTTGGGATCGTAAATGATGCGGACACCCAAAAGAACAGGGCATTGATTTCAGTAATGAGCCTCTGCTGCTTTATTCATGTTTGCAAATTAAAATATAATAAATTAAAATTTTTTCTAAAAATATACAAAAATACTGTAAAACTTTCCTAGAAAGCCTCAACACAGTAGTATTGCCATGTACCGCATACTATAATAAGCACAGTGGTCTATCTATTTTTGAAAACCGATGAAGATGAAACTCTTCTGTGTTGGGATATTTCCACATTCCCTTCCTTTACAACATTCCAGACTATGACATTCAGGATCGGAATGTCTTTTCTTGTACTTTTCGATACACTGTACTCAATTAAGCACATATTGAGTAGCCGGCAAATGCACACTCTCACTCACATTCATATAATTTCCGTATACGTTTTAGGCTCTGATATACACACAAGCATCATGGAGGCAACATGGGCCTGAGTAGATGTAGAAAGGGTGGAGAGAAGAACAACTTGAAGCATCTGCTCACAGTTCAGTGAATCTCTGAGCAGCACAGGAATCTGGTAAATATGGCCACTAACGTTTATAGTACATTGCTGATTGAGACAATTACACACTATTATCTACAATCATGTCACATAACCACCAACAATATTTAGAATATGCATTCACTGACATCCGATACCACTGGAGGTCTCATGTTAAAAGTGTCTGAAGGAGCAAAACATGATTTTTTTTTGTCTATTTTGTCTGCTACATTAATACTGAACAGATATTTTTGAGTTTTCTGGGATTTCCTTGCATTTCTCACTCTCCAGCCCCTGCGTATGTGATGCATAGCATGACTCTTGGGTGTCCAAACCATCCTCATGCAAAACAAATCCAATTCTGTTACATAATGGCATGAACCAGCTGATGAAAGTTTACTCTTGAATGGTACTTCCGTGTTTTGTGGGTTCATCATTTGGATTTCAGGGTTCCCACACTTTCTGACTAATGAATTTACATGATTTCCCCCTTCTCCAGTCATCTGTGACGTGAAGGATTTAAAAAAATATAGAGATCGCATTCATTTCTTTTTTGGTCAATGTAATACTTCAGCATATCTAGAAAAATTCATATTGACTACACAAATTTCCATGATTTTTTACATTTTAATTCATCTCCAAGACTTTTTCAGGCCTGAAACAAACTTTTGAAATTCCCTGATACACCCAGGACTGTGGGAACCCTCTGGTTTATGGATCTAGGAAAACACACCAGTAATATCAGTCTCATAAAAAAAAAGAAAAAAGGACAAAGCCAAAAAAAGGGAACAAAAAATGGAAAAAAGTTAGATTAACAGCTCACTCGGCTGGGCTGTTGCTTACAAACGAAGTCTGTCATGAAATCAAACTCATTCTGTCCCAGCCAGAGCTCTGGCAGCTCCTTTATTCGGTCCAAGCCCATTTCTATCACCAGTGACATCAAGACCTCCTCGTCAATAAAATCCGTGTCGATAACGTTGGGGGGCAGCATTGCTGCAGGCATGTGGTGGCCAGGCAGAGGAACCCCAGACGTGTTCTGCTTAGCGTTACTGTCTCGGAACTGCTGTCCTGTCCCGTTTAACTGGTGGCTGGCGGGGTGCAGTTCGTGCATGTAATGGTGATGATGGGAAGGATGCGTGAGGTGACCATAGTAAGGCGTGTTGAGCTTCTGCAACTGCATGCTGGCAGCGAGCTGCTGCTGCCCTTGTCCGACAAACTGGGAGTTAAAGCGGGCAGGCAAGTTGCCATTGGGGATCCCTCCGTTTATATTATTCCCAGAGGCCATGGAATGCCGGATCCCGTGGTTTGCGTTTACATTCCCTCCCGCGTAATGCATGTGATCTCCCATGATAACGTTATAATGCTGCTGCTGCTGCTGTGGAAGCGCGTTGGAAAACTGTCCCATTCCCATCCTGCGCGCGGAGTGTTGATGCCCATTCACAGCATCTGGGAAACGTCCATGGTTCATTGCCATCATGCGGTCTACCATTCCACTGGAAAACAGTTTGCAAAAGTTAATATGGCAATTTGCGTAAACACAGTGTAAATAAATCGTCAGATGGCACGAGGATTTGGTTTATAAATAGTTCAACATTAAAGCGAAGCTTGTTTGCAATATGCACGATTAAACACACACGCGTCTAACTGTGTCATCGGCATTCACAAGCAGGCTAAACTTTGTAACCTTTACCTCTCTGCTTGAATCTGCTGAGTGCGTCGCACCGCAGACGGCAACAGCAAAAAGTAACTGACAATACCAGAGATGAAAGAGTTCACAATCCCTCCTAATCCAAGTCAATAAAAAGCGTATGCTCTCCAAATACAGACCGCATTAAGCGCCAGCCTCCGCATCAAAAACATTACGAAAAAACTGCTGCATGCTTCTCGGTCAGCACTCATATACAATCAAGCCAGGGGCGGAGCAAAGCCAACCTTCAATCTGACTACATTCAGGCCTGTGGCAAGCAGTATTATCATGTAGTCTATTCATCCAAACTACTTTGAAGAAATCAGTTTTACTTGTAACTGTTCCTTGAGGGTAGTACTTACATTTTCAGTTTTTCTTGAATCTGTTTTATAATAGATAAAATATAAATAAATAAATAGATAGAAAAAATAGATAGATTTTTGGAGTTTGTTTCATGAGATTTTACGCAATAAATTTTTTACAAGAAAATACCTTTTTTATTTTCTACTTTAAAATTTCACATTTAATTCAGTGTGTTACTTGCTGTTTGTTTGTAATTATTTGTGACATTTTTTCTACACCATTGTTTTTTCAGTGTATTATAGCAATTAAACTTGTCAAAACAATATTTGTTCACGCGGATCTTCGAAAAAGACTAAAAACACTATATTATGCATCAGGGCCGTGCACAGACCTTTTGAGGGGCTTGTGCTGAAACTGAAAAAGGGTAAGCGTAGAGTATAGAATACTACATTCAAAAATTAGCTAGCTAGCAAATACATGCATATTAACATCGTAAACTTATGCATGCCAGGTCAGTAGCTTAAAGAGAAACACTACACACCTGCGAACATATAGACTGAATATGTAATATGCATGTGCATGACATCACCATTTTCACAATTTCACGTTTTATAGTTTACATGGAGACGATAATGCACTTTGCACTTTGAAACCTGTTTTCAAAAGTTTGCACTTTCAGGCAGCCAAAGTGCTGTTGACGTGTAAATGAACGGCCAAAACACATAAAAAGTTTTCTTTTCTTTTTTTTTCTTTCAGTTTTTAGTTAAAAATTAACACCCCTTAACTGTAACTAGTGAGATAAAAATGTTAGGCCTAGTAAATATGATCAACCTATCTTATTTCAACCTATATTTATTTATTTAATCAATAAGTAGTAGAAATACTGAAACTGGAATAAAATTCAAATGAAAATGAATAAATACTAGACACATAAGTAGTAGTATCTATTAAATAAGTATAGCTTACTAGTAGACCTTTATAGTATCTAATGAGTTACTAGTAAAATTGGAAAAAAATGCTACTATTTCTTACTCTGAAAAAAAATTGGTGTAGAAGTAAATTTAACTCAGAAATTGCTTGTAAATTAAAAAAAAACAATTACAAAGAAATGCAAGTAGCCTAACACACTGAATAAACATGCAGTTTTTAAGAAAAGCTAAAGTATTTGAAAAACATACTCCAATAATTTTTGTTTTATTTACAAATTCGACAAATATTTTACAGTGTACTAGTAATTAAAAATATTGACTAGTAACAAAAAATAGGCACTAGTACGTATAATGGATTAATGTTAAAACGGCTTGCCGCAAAGGTCTGGATCTGGGCTCGTGCAAAACGTGGAGCTGAAGCGCGCGACCAATCGCCTTCCGCGCGCATGGAGCAACACCGCTGCACACATTACCTCATTGCGGCTATTTCTGTTCACTGCAAGAGTGAACAAAACATGGAATCACGTTTCACAGGGTTTTAAAGGCAGTGTGCGTGCTCGAACATCCATTAACACCATACACTGATTGAGATAAACAGGGTTGGTGACACATTACACTGCAGTGCCCATGTCACACATTTTTCATGTAATTTATACCAACACTTTGCAATAATATGAGCTGTACTGAGTTGTGACACAATGAATTTAACCAATTATAAAGTTAAACAGTGATACATGAGCATCGTCCTAATGAGATGACAGCGAAGGTTGAAAGTCAGCTGAAAGTCTCTAAAATAAAAACGTTCTAAGTAAAAAAGTATAATTTAAATTGTGAGTTATAATTTGATTTGCAATCGTTAGTATTTGTTAAATGTTCACATTGTAACTTGAACACTGATGCAAAGTGCCAGTTTTGTCCATAGTCAAATTTAAGAGCATAAAACAGGACAAGAAAAAAGAGCAGCAATTAAATCCCAGGAGTGCTGATAAGAGGAGTCTGTGTGCACTGCTGCCAAAGAATCTTCACGTTCTGCACGTCCAAACCAATATGCCTGCTGAGAGAGACCTGACAGTAGATTTGATCTCAAGAAATCATGTAATCAAACCAAACCTTGATATGTAAAATGTTATCATGTCAGATGCATGCTCTTACAACCTTTCACTGGAAAAGTGAAACAAATTACACTTATTGAGCTGTTTAGCTACTTATCCGACATGGAAGGCATATTTTCTTATCACTACGAGTTTGTAAATTATTATTTGAGAAAAATTACCTCTAAGAATGATCTCATTGTGAGTCTCGATATAGATGCTGCCCTAATAGATGGAGGGGATAAAAGAGTAAAAAAATGTTCTGAAAGATAAACATGAAAAGAAAACCTGCTTTAAATTCAACAGCCTGGTAATAATGTCAAAATTAATTGCAATGTTGATCTTCATGCATTTTAAACATCTCAAGACTAAATACAAACCATTCCAGTTCAATTATAATGTATGTAAGAGAGCAGCACCATTGGTTGATATGATCATTTGTTTAATGGGTCCATTAACACGGTCATTAATTAATCCTATTGCGGCCATCATTACTGGCATGCATGTTTGAAATGTAGTGTGTGATGTGTAAATGTGACCATTCTACTCTTGGTAAAGGCACATAACCTCATATTCCTCTACAGAAGAGGTGCCCGAAGTTTTTAATATGAAAGGCAAAAAATTAAACTTAATTGAAAGCCGTGGGCAATTTTTAAATAATTAAGCATATTATAATATATTTAATATATAATGCATTTTTAAAATGTTTACATTTTTAATCAAACTCACTTTTATTGGTTTTAATATTTCAATGTAAAAATAACACACACACACACACACACACACACACACACACACACACATAATGTTCAAACAAATACATAAATCAGAAATTAATGCCCCCCCCTCTATTTTCCCGTCCTATATTGTAATATGGCATGGTGAACCCAATCAAAGATCATCACTGGCTAACTTTGGTTTGCATGGTTTTGGCTTGGTTCTGCATGGTTTTGGCATCTCTGCTCTACTGAACTGAAGCTGAAAAAGTAGTTTTTGGGTGAAAATGTCTATATTGAAATTTTTCTTAATTTCAATATAGGATCTAAAATTATACACTTTGAAAGTCAGAAGTATGATGTCCATGTTTAATGAAATACCTATATATAGACAAGCATATTCGAGAACAGATTAATGGACTAGAGTTCATTAATTTCGAGACACTCTCCTAATTCTGTCAAACAAGAACAAGTTATCTGTATCTTTAGAGTTTGTACACATAGAAAGACCTGGACCCATCTGTGTTCCTTCAGTTTTAGAGGCTGCTTAGACAATAGCATTCCAAAAGCCGTTTAATCCCAAAGTCATGCCTGAATCCGCCTCAGTAGGGAAACTAACTAATGAGCTTTACACCCTCTAAGCCTTATGTTCGAAACCTATTGCACATTTGTGTCACAAGAAGACACTCATTGATTTGGGAGCTTTTGTGTTGAAAGCAACATGCTCTGTTATTATTTCAGTAGATTTTTTCTGTTTGGTGCACTGAATCTAATTTAGTGCCTTAACCTTTGGAGAAAAAAAAAACCACTTTCTTATAGACGTGGTGTAAAAATTATATTCTTTCTCCCTTTTGTGCATTGTAACCTACCAATAAAACCGTCAGGGGCCATATGATTTTATTTGAGAGAACTGGATTTATTATGGACAATAAATTACAGATAAATTATTGCCTGTGCTATACTCCATTTAATTTGAAGGATCCTGAGGATATTTATTTCATGTTAATAAAAATAAAATATCTAATGTCTAATGTCATTTCCACCCTTCAGTGGAGAACGTCACATGAGACCATATAAGCTACGGAGAGTTTTACTGCACAAATAAATGAGTTGGTATAGAACCTCAAATACTTTGTCACCCCAGAGCACCTACCAGTTGCACTGTTTGCACCTGGGTCATTTGGTGCATTGTACTGTTACATGATACCAATTTACCCTTTTAAGATCTGGGACTGTCGATAAAAATCTTGTGTGTGAATGATAACGACAAGTTAAATAACAACTGAAAACTGAAAGCATAACAGCAGCACATGTAACACCCATGTGTTCCTTATCTTAAAATCACTCTGAATCACTTTCCGTCTCTGTTGTTTTTACTTCACTGTGCATGTGAACAGTCATGCATGTACAAGCATTTAGCATGTTGATTATATAAACTTGAGGAGGTAAAATTTGTTGAGTAGCTTTTAGCACCCAACACAAAACCTCTAACCTGACTTTCATTTCATTTTTGACCATTTCAATAACCTGGCTTTTTATTTATTTTATGTATTGAATTCAATCTTCAATCTATATTAAACTCAAAAAAGAATTTTGAGCCGCTTGCTCAATGTACTAAATTAAAACAATGTAGCATTTTGAATCATTTTGTCTATTGATTAATTCATTTCTAAATTAATTTATATGCATTCAACCCTATATTAAATGCATACAACCCATTTAAATTTGATTTGTAAAATAGAAGTTCACTTCTTCCTTTTGGGTTGGGACTACGTGAATAAATTCTGTTTGTATTATCATATGCAAAAATGCAGAAATAGTGTCAGCTTTCACTATAAACATCCATTTTAGTTATGGAGAAAATACAAAGTTTTATTTACCCCATTTCAGCAGTATTTGGCCAGTGAACTAAAGTAGCAGACACCTCTCTGGACTACTTTTCCTGTGTAGCAATGTTTTCATAAGACAGAGAGCATTATAGTAAAAGTACAGTAAACCCCTCTTCTGTTTACTCAAAGGGTAGTAAAAGCACAGTAAAACCCTCTTCTGTTTACTCAAAGGGCAAAATCTGGTTACATTTTATAGAATTGGCACAGGGCCAGCTCTGTGAGGGAACTGGCCTGCAATATTTATCAATGCATGACCCAATCATGAACATTTACTTATATAGACGATAAAGATGAATAAACGACAGTTGATGTCTCGTTTAGAGTGCATATAAAGGTGGGATTTGTGCGTCTCATCGTACACTTATATGGGAATCAACTACAAAATGTCAGAGAAACCTCAGGAATAAAGCCTAAATAAAATAAATATTCTAAATGTAAATTCTAGTAAATGTTTTAGATGGCAGATGTCTGGTTAAAACAGTTTAAGCATACAGAAAAGGCTTAAAAATAATAGAAAATGCCAAATAGGACATTTTCCGTCGAAGAGCTAGCGCTCGATGTCCGTTTGTAAATGAATCACTCTTTGAGTCGGTTCTTTTCAGCGAATCGGTATAACGGTCTGAATCACATCGTTTGGAGAGTCGTTTCGCTGTTTGGACCATAAAGGAATACTTCAGAACAAAAAAGTGATATTTAACAACAATCCATCGAAACCAAACATTCTGCCGTTTTCCAGCGTTTTATTTTTATTACGTTACGAAAACTAGTGCATCTTGTGTGAACGACTCTGAAGTTAAACACCATGCAACACAAGTGTAGCAAAACAGTAACACAAAAGCATCATAATAGTACCATTGCTTTATTTTACACGAACCATGGTAATCTTTGAAGTACATTAAAGCAACTGTATGTAGTTTTGTGTATTTTTGCAACTTTGGAGCCCCCTACAGCGGAATATCAGCTCACCGAAGAACATACGTGGGAAACAGAAGCCATTCGCGTTATCAGAAGTCAGCGTACCTTCAGAATGTTTTTGAAACGGATGTTTCAAGGTAAACAACTTTCAGATGCTTTAAGTGACATGTAAATGGTGTCTATTAAAGTACCATGGTATCTGCGTCTGCTGTAACTAAATGTTAACGTTACTTTGTGGACACAGTAATTAATTCATTAATTCAAATCTAATTGATTTTATTGGCTTAATAACATTTATAATATTGGCAGCTGTAAAATGGTTTGATTTCCCTGTATTCCCTGTAGTTTGATTCCCCCCCCCCCCCCC
>NW_015649661.1:150101-181400 GCF_001515625.1 Sinocyclocheilus rhinocerous
ATTCCCCCCCCCCACCACACACACACACACACACACACACACACACACATTTATTTATTAAGCATTTTGTCTGGATTTGATCTGGTTATTATGATGTGTTGAGGCTTTCATGTTAGTTTCTTATTGTAAATTGACTATTTATTGCAATGGCAAATAAGTGTTTTGAGGCATTGATGAATATTGTAGCTATAGATAGATAGATAAATAGTGTACAGCTATAGCACCAAGGATGTTTTTACTTGTTATTCAGTAAATATTCTACAAATGAAAATATCAGTATTTCAGAATATAACTTATAGTTTAGCATATAAGCAGGTCAAATGAAGGTGAAAATAAACAATATTTTTTTGGGGTCAGTGAGCTCTAGTGCATTAAGCATGTATCAGCCTGCCTTTCTCCACTTAATGTCTGGCATTTCTTTCATGGTATGAATGTCTGTCTGTGGAATAGACACTGACCCATTTCTTCACTCTCCACTCTCATATTTAGACTAAGACAGTGTATTCTTTCTTTCTTTCTTTCTTTCTTTCTTTCTTTCACATACCTATTAGCTATATATTGGATGTAGTGCATGTATATAAAATCCAGCCAACTGTGTAAGTATCAATTATGAGTCAAATTTTTAGCTTGTATGTAAGGAGAAAGTACTACATAATGAACTGCGTATTTGCATGCTTTAGATTCTTCACAAACTCTTTCTCCAACATGACAAAACATGTTTGCTAAGTTGTCAGCTTTTAAGTTGTTCCTCTTCACTTTTTGTCAGTTAACCTAAAAAAATCGCCAATGTCACAGTATATAATTAATAGTAGAACTTCTTTAAATGTTAATTTCAAGTTAAAAAGTATTTTTTTTGTGTAGCTAGTGAATTGATTAATTCCTGTCTATACTTTTGAGTAGAGAGGTTTCAAATGTTAAGGATTAAGTTTTCATGAGCATAAGTAAGCATGTTATTTCCTAGTACAAATGTGACCACTGGTTGTTTTTAATGAACTGTTAAACTGTAAGTCACGTTTGTGTGTATTGAAGGTAGGACTGTTCATTTGAGATCCCCTATGACATTCTGACATCACATTAGAGAGGGGATGCCATGCATTGCCTTTGTCATTGCTTGAAATGTCTGTCAATATTCTCAAATGATTCATCTACAGTGTCATCCAAGTGTATTGATTTACACTGATGTGCGAAGCAATTTACCAGCAGTTTTTCTAGAACAGAATGCATTTAACAATGACACATTTCATGTGGTCATGCCGTTGTTTTGAAGTCATTCCTATGTATTAAAAAAGTTTTATTGATCTGATTTTTATGTTATGAATGACTGGGTGTCATGGAGAATTTTTCTAAACTGCTAGTTAATTCCTCTGTGTGCGATTTCCTTTTATGTCAGTCTGGTTTTCACGGTGCATGTTGCACATCCAGTCTTTTCCACTGAACAAACTGCTCCAAGGCAGCCTGGATGATGATTCCGATGGACTGCAGCAGGAATGTGTGTATGTGATCGCCATATTTCAGCCATCCCATAGTGGGAAGGCAGACCGGGTTCTCAAACCTACAAAGACAGGATGTTTACAGACTTTGGAGCCAGTTTTCGACAAAGTTGCCATAAATCAATTCATTTAGCCCTTTAAGTGGTGTGTGTACGCATGGCAGATGTGGGGATAAGTTCAGTCAATTAGAAAGTGCTGAGGCATGAAGCAACTTTTGCAACAATTACACCTCCACAGTTCATCAAGGTTCCCATTGATTTATGGCGTTGCAAGTGTTGTTGTTGTTTCCAGCTTGTCTGTGAGGTCAGGGCAGGCCTGCTTTAGCAGTTTAGATACCGTGTCTGATGTTGAATATAGATTTAATCTGGCTTTATCTGCATGACCTGCTTATTTGAGTCACTAGTTACATTCCCCTCACTGCAGTTTCCTCAGGCGAAGCTGTAAAACTGTTTTCTGCTGTCTCAGTCAACTTGCATATATTTTTGAGACTTGAATACTGAAACATAAGCAGCCTCATTGCACTTCCTTTTGTTGCAATGAAATTAATCTGTAAAACAAAGTGTTTACACTTGGTAAACATCTGCTAAATAGTAGAGGTGTGCAATATTGACAAAAATGAGATCTCAATTTCTCTTTTGGGGCTACTAATTAAATACGTTTTTTTTGGGGGGGGGGGGGGGTCTTAATGAGTGATTCATTGAATCTTCATTCAAATGATTTGTTTAAAATGACTGATTCATTTAGAAATGAATCAAGTGATTGTCTTTATGAATGGATCATTGAATCATTGACTCAAATGATTTGTTCAAAAACAGATTTATTCTGGAATGAAACACCGCTGTGTAGCACTGAGATGCACAAATGTTCTGCTCAGGCTTTGTTTGGAACTCTTTTCATTGGCTAAACAGAATAAAAAACTGACAATATTGTGTCTAAAATGTAGCTCACTTAATATTAACTACTTTTGATTCATCAACCAGAATTTTAATTGCACTGCAATTCTGAAAATAACAGCGAACACTCCACTTGAAATATCATGTTTGAGATTAAAACTGATGCATGCTGTTTTTGGAAGCAAAACAGTATTGACTTTTGTGTATTTATTTTTCATTTTAGCACTTTAAAATAAGCAGTAACACGTTGACATTGTAATTGAGGTATATACCCAAGAAATCAGAGAAATCTTGTAGCTGATTACCTGAGATGGATTTAATACTAAGTGTAAACATGACCTGTGATACTTTTTAATGCATACATCATACAGTTGTAACTTACACAGAGCTGAAATCATGCATTCATTTGTTGGGCTTAAAAGTTGATATTAAAGATATTAGAAGTTTGAAAAATGTCCAGTAGTTGCCTCTAATATTAGTCCAGACAGCAGTTTCCTGCAGGTTTTATTTAAACTAGCACAGCGAGTACTTGTCATTAATTTTTAGGAGTGATAATGGCATGTTAACAACAAACCTTTGCAAATGCCATGCTAACGCAGTATTAGCCATTGACTCTTGAAAACTTGTACAGTATTATGACATTGTCTTGCTCTCTGCTATGTAGTTGCCATCCTGTCTAGTGAGCTTCTGCTCAGCGTGGCAAAATGATTGTGGAATTCCGCCGTCCTGGCGCATGCACTCTTCTGCTTCATTTCACACTCCCGTAACAGAAATGCAGGGTCAACACCAGGATTCCACAGAGCCTAACAAATTAGATTGCAGGGCTAGAACCTAGAAGTAATGTGTTAGTATAAATGGTTCTGTATCAACATTCATTGTGCGCTCTTATATATCATCGTTTTATCTTGCCTGCAACACGACTTCGTTGATTGCTTTAAGTTAAAGGAATGTTCTTGGTTCAATACAAGTGAAGCTTAATGAACAGCATCTGTGGCATATTGATTACCAAGCACAGAAAATAATTTCATTAAATTTTTTATTATTATTATTTTTATTTTATATTTGCTTTTTTTTTTTAAACTGTTAAAGTTAACTTATCAAACTTGCATTAAAAAAATAATGGTTAGAAAAGGTTGCCTAGAATAAATGGTACCAAGTTAATAGTACAAGAGATTTTAAAGGCTGAAATGTGAAGTTCATGTTTCATGTCACTTTTCTATTAAAAAAAATATTATTTGAGCTATAAAGTTATCTAAATCATAATATTTCTGGTTTGACTTAATTCTTGTAGATGAATATTCTTGTAATCATCTTTGGTACTCAACTGCAGTTGTTGCTAAAGCTCAACATCATATTACATTTTGTCATATAAAATATACATTTATTTAAAGCAATTTACAAATGTGGAACATTACAAACATGAACGTTTATTGAACCTGGACCATGCCTTAAAGGGGTCATATGATGCTGCTAAAAAGAACATTATTTTGTGTATTTGGTGTAATGAAATGTGTTTAGCTAAATTTTATGTGGGTGTAGGTCTGGTCACTATTGCTAACTTGACAGTATTTGCTGTTAATGTCAACTTTCAGTCATGTCTTTTCTCGCAGAATGCACCGCATTCACATTGTTACTTTATTCCAGTAATGAATTACATTTGGCTTTATCGTACAGAAGATCATAGATCAAATAGGAGCAGCTGTAATGATTTGTACATTTTTGACTTCTTTATTTGCATTCAAGTCATCTTTGCAGTAATCTGGAAATGCCACAGTACAGACTGTGAGTTCACTGTGCTGAACCGAGGACATTATTCCCATCTTAAGTATGTCTAGCATTATTCCCCTCCACTGGCTGAAAGCACTCTGATAAATAAACATTGAAGCAATCCAACTTTATGCCGGTCTCCAAGCAACAAGAGTCATTGGAAATTAATACTCAACCCAACAGGATGAAATTGACAGTGTACTGCTTGCTCCCCTGAATGTAATTGGCAGCCTGAAGCTATTAAATTAAGCAGTCTGATGCTTGAACTGAGCTGTGTGAAGAAAAGCTAAATATATATATATTTTTATTTCCATATTTCCTTGCTGGATGATAGTTAGTGGCCTTCTTTCCAGCAAACATGATTAAAGTAAGATTGACAGATCTTACCTGGGTGATACTAACATAGGATAGAAACACTAATTTAGCCTCTCTCTTTGTCTTATACACACATTTGTTTTTCTATCATGGTGAGAACGTTCCTTTGACTTGCATTGATTTTATACTAGACTAATGTTTTTTTTTCTGACCCCTAACCATCAACCTTTGTGTGTGTGTGTGTGATGTAGGCAAAACCTCACCGACTACCCCTACACACACACAATTACACACTTCCATGATTAGTGTTTCCAAACACTCATTAAGCTGCGTATGAACTATATGGATACTTAAAATCCATTACACATGAATCATTTGCTTTGTTTGCTTTAAATATTTTGTGGATGCAGTGCAGTTGATACAGAATTGCGATTACTAATGCTTTCATTTAGGTTGCAATGAGCACATTCCACTTTGTTAAAAATTTAAATAGCCAACTGTTTTTTTCCATAATATATCACCATAACCTGAAATATCTCCCAGAAATGGGATTTCCGTTGGCTTGCTAGAGAGAAGATTAGGACTTTGTCTTTGTCCTTAAATTTCACCAGAGCAATAATTAGCTTCATCTCAGCAACTTGATTAGAGCAGTGTGGGCTGCGCTGCCATACTTATCTCTCTCATCTCACAAAGGTTGCCAGGCAACTGCAGCAGAACATCATGACAAATGTTTACTGCAATAAAACTTACCAGATGAGTCATTTATCGCCCTCATCAAATAGTAGGTGAAAGACAGTACTTTCAGACAGTTTAGCTTTAAGCTGGAGCTCGTGAAAGTGATCTCTTTGTGAAAAATTGTCAGCATTAGGTATGACAAACTTCATTTGAGAGAAATGGATGCTAACCACCGACAATAACCATTTGACTTTCAAATTCTATATTGCTCCATGTAATTATGCTTTTGTGGCTTCTGTGTAAAATCGAGGGGCTTGGTGTGTAAAATTGCATGGCGATTACAAATGGCAGATTATTATAATTTTTTTTGGTGAACGTTTTCAGATTTAGAATAATGCACATATAGCAGAATAGTAGGAGTTTGTGAGTACATGCATGAGCTTTATTTCTCCTCCAAATATCTATACATGGAGCTTTCAACACTTTTTTTATTATTATGCGTGACCTCATCTGCATATATTTTGCATATGTGTATTTGCCATCTAGACACATTTAGTGTAGCCTACTAGAAACTAGGAAAATAGACTGTAAATGTTACTTGTTTCAGTATGATATTACACTGCATGTTCATAATCTGTACAAATATATAAGCATCTTTGAAAAAAAGATAAGTAGAAGAAGTAGAATTGTTTGATACTCAAAGTTTTCATTGAATGTATCCTTAAAATGATTATTTATTATAATACTATATTATTTTCAGCACAGTGGCCAATTTTAGGCTTAAACTTGATGTAATTTTGCTTTTCAGGTAAAAATATATATTTTTAATTTTTTTCCCCCCCTTTTTCTTTCTTTTTTTTGCAGTGTGACAAATTGCAGGTTTGGAATAGGTCTTAAATTCCACAACTAACCTACTCTTGCAACATACTGTGAAAAATCTTGTAATGCTCAACAGTTTTCTACAACATTATTCTTGCTCGCCCATAAGACAAAACCGCATGCTTTTGCATCTCTGCAGGAAAGAGAAACAACCCAACGAGGCTGATATGAACTCCTCCAGGCCACTGCCGGACTCAGCAGGGGGATTGAGACCTTGTAAGCACTAAGGTCACAAAAGCAAAACAAGCCCTAATCAACCACCCTTCTTTGTAAGTCGGCAATGCTCGGTGTATGAAGAATGGGCTTTATTCATTTCAACGCCCCCCCCCCTCTCTGGCTCCAGAATTCCTGGCTGACATTCCCTCAATCTTCCAGCTCCAACAGGCCTCAAAAGGAACTATTTTTCCTCCCTTGTTGAGTCTGCCCCAAGGGCATCGCCGTCCTGTATGACCTGGAGTTCCTGCACCCTTTTTGGCCTTAAGATGCTGTGTATTTAAAAGAAGGACTCTATAACAGCGGTCTATATCTGGAGTGGGGAATGAGGGCGAAAAAGAGAGAAGGAGGGGTACTGCTGATGCTGCTGACTTTGTTTTTCCCCTTCCCTTGCCTTTCCAGCCTGGAATGCCCTTGTGACAACTGCGTGTCAGTATCCAAAGCGCTGCAGCAGCACCGCAGTGTTTTCACAGCCCTGCGAACTCATTCCGACTGTGTTTTTTGTGAACCTGGCTCTTGTTATAAAATCTACATTCCTGTGTTACGGCGACACTCCCCCGTGCCGTTGCTCCAGTGTAGCCATGGCTTGGAATTAGGATGAAAAGCATGGCGTAAACAAACACAGGCTGGCAGGCCATGTGATGTTGATCACCTTTGGACCCATTGGAGACTGGTTGTCTTATGATGAGGGGGCAAAGGTCTCTCCTAAGCCACATACACACACACATACACTAGTTGGGCTCCAGAATTTCTAGTCATTTTTTCAATGATACAGTACCACTGGCCTCAGTCTGGGTATTGATCTGCAAATGTTAATCAATGTGTAGAGCTGGAATCGGTACCCAGTGTGAGTGCATATAATATGCATTTCCCTTGAAAAAAGTTCCTGCCACTCAGCACGGTTGCAAGGACGACTGACAGTTACAGCAATAGTTCACCCAGAAATTAAAATTCTGTTTCATTTAATCAACTGTATGTTATTACAAACCTGTACAACTTTATTTAGTATTTATATATTTTAAAATATGTCTGTGTTACTTGGTCCATCCAGTCAAAATCAGTTGGGACAGAATTTACATTTTTGCGCGAACTATGCCTTTAAAATGTGAAGTATCGAAAAACCTTGTAAATTTTACACATCCTAGAACCTTGTAATTTTACAGTCACTAAATAGATATGAGTGGATTAGCCAAAACATTATATGCTAACATTTCGGGAGATAGTGTATGAGTCTGAATAACCAAATAGAATGAAGATGTCCCAGTTTAAACTGTACAGCTGTTTAATAAAACATATGGCTGCTGATAGACTGCTGGCACTTTTTTAAAGATTCATTTGGGGACTTAAGATATGCAAAATATGTCCTACTGTTACATCCTGTCTGTTCAGAATAGGGAAGTAGGAGAGGTGTTAACATCTCTATATAGAACTTAATGCTGAGTCTCTAAGCTGGCAGAGTAATGGAGAGAAATTGCCAGCTGTACTGTTGTGTAGCTTAAGCATTTTATTTGCTCTTCATTGCAGGATTAGATTTAACTACACAATTTAAGCACTGAAATGGAGGATTTAACAAGTAAGAATGCATTTGGTTATCCATATGGCTTAATTTACCCCGTTTTCACTGACAAAGCTGAAAGATCAACATAGCTGTCAACACTGCCCTATATATAATATTGTGTGTATATGCACGCTAATGTATATTATATTATTATAATATAGTACAGAGGTTCTCTGATCTTTTGTAATCTAAATTTCTTACATTAAAAACGGCTTTAAACTATTTAAGCACTATCAAGTCAAACATCATGTGAACCTTGAAGACATCTTGGTCCCTCTAGTTGGCTGGGACTCAGATTGACTTCATGTTCAGAGTCACTATAGTGTCTAGAATGATAAAGTTGTAGTATCCTCCCTCAGTGTCGGACTCTGATTTAGAAGTGGTTTATTGGTGACAGACATAGAGCTGTTTCAGCTTCAGTAAATCTCTGATTAAAGTACAAACGGATTCATTCATCCATGCTGCAGCAGTTGTATGCTGTACTTTTGTTGCTTCCAGACCAAGAAAAAAAAGAACATGAGAAAATTAAAATGAGATCTCAAAAAAAAACAAAACTTTTATGTGGAGATCATAAGAAAATCAAGTTGTGAGTTTGAGAAAACAGCTGTTGCTAAGTTAAAAAGTTCACTCATTAATGAAAATGCTGTTATAATATGCTCACCCATAAGTGTTTTTTCCTCATACAATCAAATACAATGGACAAAAAGTAAATAGTAACTAAAATGGAAGAAAAGGTCATATTGATTTGGAATGACATGGGGGTGAATAAACTATGACAGAATTTTCTTTTTCAGAATTTTTTGGGTGAACTTTTTAATTTCAAGGAAAAATTAAGACAGTCACGATAAAGCAAGAAAAAGAAGCATGATATCTTAGGGGCTGTTCACACAGAACATGTTTTTCTATTCCACTGCACTACTTTTCCATAGTTTTTCAATGTAAAGTGAAGTTAAAATAAGTTCAATTTTTAAAAAACACACCTTGGAGCGTTGTGTTTTCCCTCCATTCCACTGCCCGCGTTTTTCAAAGGGGAAAAAAACCCCATTCTGAGTGGATGGCCCTTTAGGGATTCCATATGCCAGTGATTTGAAGCCAAATTTCTCCAAATCAGCTCTTTTGAAAATTTCATTTAAAGGAACGGGTTCATTCAATGGTTCTTCTACATCATCATGTAATTGAGTCATCATGGCTTTGCTGTTTTTATTTAAGTGTTTTTTAAAATTAACTTAAGAGTAATGAGAGTGTTTATTGTAAAAAAATGCTGGGTTGTTTCAACCCAACTTTGGGTCAAATATGGACTAACCCAACTTTTGGGTTAAAAATGTAATTTAAAAATTTAACCCAACAGTTGTGTTAGTCCATATTTGACCCAAAGTTGGGTTGAAACAACCCAGCATTTTTTAGAGTGTAATATCATGTGTCCCAGGTCGCATGTCACAGCTTTGATTCAACTCATTTAGAACTTCAGTAGAAATAAATGTGATTAGAGATACTTTGACATCAGTTCTGGTTTTAATATGGGTCCTAAAATCAAGAGTTCCCCAAACCATTAGGAAGGCTAAAAAGGAAATGAATCTGAGGTAGATGATGTAGAAGAGGATATACAGAAAGGTTACAGCTCCCCGTCTTTAGTGAACCAACCTTCCCTGCTTCTGCTTCATTATTGCATATGTAACTAATGGTCACACATCTGATCCATACTCTACTTGTGCATTTTAAACTGCCCAACCTATAAAGGAATTTAAAATGTACATAACAAGCTTGCAAACTATATATATTTACAGATAATTGTGTATTTTTGTTACAAACCACAAGCCACTTTTATTAAATATATTCTTATACGAGATCTCTTAATCTCTCTCGCTCACTCTTGCACATATTCTGTCCCCCTGTATCTCAGTAGGAAAGTAATATATTCCAAATAATCTAGGCTAAGTAAGAATAAGCTTTATTAGCTTTCATTAAGCCTCCTTGCCCACTGAAGAGCCCTATAAATAGTTATTTCCTTTTCCTCATAACATTGACTTATTATGACTCGATCCGAAGCAAGGACGCACTGCAGGCTCTCGGTGACACAAGACTTCTCATAATGGCTCACAAATTGGACAAAAAGAAATTAGAATGAGCATGAATATCAAGGGCACATTTGGTGAAGAAAGGGGTCAATTAGTTTTAATGTGTGATGGTTAAAAGCAGTGGTTCACAATCAAAAAAATAAAAAATAAATAAAACAAATTGTGCATTAAGATAGCAAAAAGGATTGCGGGCAGGCGGGGATTATGCAAATGTGTTACCTTGTCACATTTATAGGTAACAGGCAGAAGATTTCGAAAATATGACGACTCGTTAAGGTGGTTCAGAGTCGACTCTTTCTTTTGAGAGACAATATCTTTATTTGTCATGCTCTTTTTTGATTAACAACTTTGCAGACTGTTTACATTGAAGGATACTAGTGTTACAAACTGCAAAAAATATATTTTTCGAAAACCCATATGACTTGCTCTTTAAAGTTTCTGCATTTAATCCAACACAATTGTATGTTCAACCTGGTCTTAAGAGAAGTCATAATAATTTGTATGAGATGACGAAACAAAGTTGGGTTGTACAAAACTATGACCCAAACCCTAAACCAAACATGGTTGTTTGATAAATGTTCCCATTACAATAAAGTTTTATTATATTATATGTGATTTCACCATTTTCAACAAAATATTACAAGCTTCCAGAGAGTGTGTTGGGTGTTTTCGTGCAGATTCGTCTTGTCAATTGGTAGAACCTAACCAAATGTGGTTGATGCCAACATGGACAGGTTGTGCATACATGCAGGTTCTCATGATTCTTGATGGTTTTTCTGACCGCAAAGTGTTTTGTTTGCCGGTGAGAACATGAAACCAACAAATTCAATAGACCAAAATTTGACAGTAATCTTATTCAGTCTAAGTTCATAAGTTTTGCATGTTGCAGTTGCATTTCATTGTAATATTAATATTTGCTATATTTAGCATTTTTGGTGCTGTGTTGGGTAGCCATAGAGGAGCATTTATGAATGGTAAACAGGATGCAGAGGAAAGCAGTATGACTGAAATTAATATTATAACACAGAATAGCTTGCCAACCTTTTTCTGACCTCTCTGTGCCTGGCAGATGGTATTCATTCTTAAAAATGGATTTGCAGTACAACCTCCCCGCTCCTCCCTAAGGGTACATGACTGGACAAAAAAATCTTTATTGGGAATTTAGCTGAAAATTTGCACCATGGAGCTCATCACAGTGTGAAAGTATGTTCTTTGTGTGATTTGTTTTCTGAATGATACACAGACAGTCTGTTCTATTGCATGTTTAGAGAATAGATGGTTATGTGAAGGGGTCACATTCACAACATTGATTCTGCCTGTAATGCTGTAAACAACACTACATGTGATATAACAGTAACTGGAGCAGAGTACAAAAATCTGAAGCTATATAGTCTTAATATTTAGGATGGTTATTTATGTTGTCTAAGACCCTTCTGAGTTTTAGGACTACAAAATGAACAGCTCAGTTGCAATGAATACTATGTAACCTTATTTACTGAAGTACTGTTAATTGTTGAGAGACTTGAAAAAGAAAGTCTGATTAAGCTTGGAATTATAGTGGTAATTCAAGGTTTCTCAAGATTTATTTTTTATGTCACACCTGCTGTGCATGCCTTTAACTGTAGATTTGATAGTGTAAGCCTGAATGTTTTAATTAATCATGTTTGTATAAGTGGCAAAGCAACTCATGACTCAATGCATCTTTCCGCATAAACCAATTAACTAAAAGCTCAACTAATTAAGTTTCACAATATTGAAATGAGACATGAATACATGATGCACAGTAAGTGGCTTTGTTAATTGGACATTGTTCTGGTATTCTTTGTTTGGTTAATTTCTTGGCTCTTTTTCTGCTAAACGAATTTATTTGCCTCGCAGGACTGTGCAGTTCCTTTTGATTTAATTGTTAGATTGTAAAACTTGTTTCATGCCATGGACAAATAATTAAGAACATCTTTTCTACTTCCAATTAATATGTGTCTGTTGTTCCTTTCATGGAATAATGCAAAACTACAGCTTTGGAAGAGAACTGCCCCACTTGTCACAATAACACGAGTGAGTAAGTATTATGACATATTACAAGATTAATATTAATTGTTTGAGTATTCAGATCAGTCTGTCATAGCAACAATGGCTACTGTATGACAGTGTGTTTGGGGCGGGAATATTTGTTTGTTTGACCAGTTATCACTGGTCCAGGAAACCTGTTTGCAAATGGTCATTATTTGTGCAGTTCTGTGATGCTAGTGGTGCAGAAATCACACTTCACTATTAAATAGTACAAGAATGTACAAGCTACATGGACTGTTACCCTCAGATTTTGTTGTAAGGTGTAAGGCTAAATGTATGTTTTCATGAATGGCAGGAATTTTCATGTTTAGATGTACAACTAAATTTTGATAACTAGGGAGGCACGAGAGAGGCACTAGGGAGGTGCCGTTGCCAGTAGTGATTTTTTTTGTATTTATTAGTATCATTAATTTTCCATATTTAAGGCAAGGAATATGGGTTAAAACTAGGGCTGTCATCGTTAGCCCTAACTAACGTTAGGACTATCTGATCGTTAGTCATCGTTAACCCATGCGATTAATTTTACAATCCTTAACGCGTTAAAATAATTTAACGCAATTAACGCAAAATTACTGAAGCACAATTTCTATTCTAACCCTTTAACCCAATTTTGCTACTCTGCTTGCGATTATATCATTTTAAGCTGCTAAACTCCGGGAAAGTTTTCAGTCCAATGATCCAGTAAGCGAATGCATTCAAACAATCCGTCCAAAACAGAGCTAATATAAAGGAAACCAGGCTGATTACATCAGAGATTGCAGAGAGAACAGAGACTCGTGTTGCGTTTTCAGTTAGTAAAGTTTTGATGGATGAAGACTGCAATCAAAGTAAAGACGATTGCGGTGGTGTACAGGAGTCGTACAGTACAGTAAGCACGCGTGAGTCCGTTATAATAATGTGTGTGCTCTTGACGCACTGATCGCACATTGTATTTATGCACAGGCACAGACATTTCCGTACATTCACATTGCTTCCACACACATTCATGATAATGTTTTGATTTGTCATGTTTATGGTGCTGTGTTTAGTTATACGGAATGGATCCGTGTACTGTAGTAGATATATGCAGTCAGCAGGCGGTTGGTTTAGTTTTTTTTTGCATCTCCATGTGGTCCTGTTCGGTATCGCAACTTGGCTTCTCTAAAATGTAAAAAAAAAGCAATTTGCTGTTGCACTGTACACATACTATAAAATTCTGATTTTGCAAATGATGACAAAATAAACATTTGAAACAAGATAAATGGTCTATTCTTAATTATGCTTAAAATATGCTAAATATGCTTAAATACTTCCAAAGTTGATTGCAAACATTTTTTGTATTACAGGTTTTCTGAAATGTTATATTTAAATATGCAAATGAGGAATCATCTAATTAATTAGAGAAAATGTTCTTCAAAGATATGTAATGTAATTGAAATCTGCAGATGCAAATAGATAAAGTGCAATAAAATAAAAATTTGAAAGTGTATTTAGGATATTTTCTTCCCATTATTCTGAAACAACACTTAATGAAAAGCCAAATAGCCCAAAATCTTAAAATTTACCATTGCATGAAAAGACGCATGCTCATTTCTATGTATTTTACCACTGGCATCATCTAATTTTATTTTTACACTTATTAGTAATTTATTAACTGTTTAAAGTAATCTTTAGCTTTAATTATTATGTTAATTATTAATTAACATAATTATTGCTATGATGTGATGCCTAATCACTTTTTTCCCTGGTGTTTTTTATTTATTTATTTATTAAAGAGTTTCAAATATTTTTTTCCCTCTCAGCTGCCTTTCACATCATAGCTTAGAATAGTTGCTAGTGAAGGGTTTGGGACAGTGTGTGTCCTTATGGTGCCATCAGACAATCACCGTTGTCTTCAAGTCATTTTCTTGTGGCTTTAAAGTGATTAGTTACATGGCATTTACAGCTTAGGAAAGCAAAGTTGGTATAATTCAAATTGCAGACTTCTAGGGAGTCCTGCACCAGTTGAGCAACTGCATCTGAGTTAAATGGCAATGCTAACAGTTAGGTATTTGTGCATGACAACAACCAGTACCTACCTTCAATTTCCAAGTATTGCCAGTGGGGCATTTTTAACCTTTATTTAAAAATACACACTTTTTAGGCTTTGTACCTTTAGTAGTTAGTTGCCTGAAGTAAGAACATGCAAAAGGTGCATAAAATTGGCACAATCAGATACTGAAGTCAGCGCTGCTCTTTTGAAAGACCTTTGAAAAAAGGCTCTTCAAAAACTTCTTGTGTAAGAGGCTAAAGGGATATCCAGTCTCAAGGGTTATCCTTATCCCTAGGAGAATAATGTTTTGTGAGGAAGATAGCGCCTGTCTTATCCGCTGCACCTTATAACCTCTCCTCCATCTAACATATTCATCTGCTACCGCTGTGTTTCCAGTCACACATCTACATCTCATTGTTTATGGGCTTATTTTGTTGTCTGTTTTCCTTTGTCTCACTCTGTTGTTTTTGGATCCCTCCTGTAAAAAGAATGCTTTGGAAAATAGCCCTATAACTTTTTTTTTTTTATGAGGCTAGATAAAAAGTGAGAGGAAAAACACAAGTGCCTAGAGCATCTTTATGCTTTTGAAAGTGGGGACGCAGAGGAATGGGGGTAGGGAGGGAAACAGCACATTTGCAGCTTTCACCTACCTGGAAGGAAAGGAACGGGCTTGTGTAAAGTGTGGAAGACAGTTGAAATAGGCTTAGAGGAGCTGTGTGCTACTTTGCCGCAACATATGGCTGTAAAAAAGTGCAAACTCATAAAGGGTAAACCACATGTCTAGAATAAAGATTGTATATAAAAATCCACAGTAAGCTGTTTTCTATTCCCATACACAGAAGTATGTAATTCATCTGTGTTATTAGTTCCAGAGGGAGTTATTGTCAGAATATACTTGAAAATTACAATGCTAGTAAACATGTATTCAAGTAAACATGAGGATGTACAACTGTAGGGTTGTAATATCACATAAACTTACATTGTTTTATTTACAAATTTGAATAATCTTACAGTTTACAAGAAACTATCATTTCAGTCTTTAATTCAATGTATTACTTTGTTATTAATTGTGAAATTTACTAGCAATTTCTGAGTTGTTTCTACACCATTTTCGTCAGTGTGGTGGAAGGGGAAAAACATTGGAAATTATTGCATTAATGTTTGCAGTTCTTTGGAAAGAGTGTCACATAAAGCTTTGGAAAGACTGAAAAAGTCGGATTAGTCATCCATAAACGCTCCGGATCTCTTATCATTGCTTTACAAGCATACTCCCCCTCTTTTTGCAGGCGTCCACTTCAAAACTTCTGTTAAATGTGTGTAGTTGAAGTAGCATATGCACTGCGTTCTTCTAAACCAAATCTAGTTGGATTGTGAAACTGGGTAGGGAAGCTAGAAGGTGGCTCGTCACAATATGTGTTGCAAATTTTCAAACCTGGCATTTAGCTCTGTCAGCAGGAAGACGCTGGATCAGGTTACAACCTTTGAAAAGCAATGATGGGGGAAAAACTGCTCCCCTCCCCCCATTCTGCAGACAGGGCTATTTGTAGCAGTAGCTTCCAAACAATGTCAGCGCAACCACACCATGCAGCAAAAGACACTGACGAATTTCATGCCTGGTTAGACTCCCCTTGTTTGTAACTATCCCCCTCATCCTCCCCTTCTTTGTTGTAGGTGTTGTTGCCATTGCTGATGTCATTCTTTAAGATGGCATCTAAAGCCCTATTCGGACGGGACTGACTTTCTAAACAACATTTGAGTTACAGTTCGTATAACCCGATGTCTGTGATTCCACGTATCGATTCGGACGGGACTAACATTTCCATGTTTATTACAGAGGTGGGAGGGTCTGTTTTGTACATCTGGGTGTTGCAGAGATCATGTGCTCTGTTTGCGTGCATTGCATATAGTCATGTGGATTGATTACCATTAACCACAGTTTTACTACAAATACCATGGTTAGGCTATGTTTAGTATAGCAAAACCATGGTTAATTTGTGGTTACCTTAGGCCATGTCCACACGTACACGGGCATTTTTATAAACTGAGTTTTTCCTTCTTCCATTTAAAAAAAAATCTCTGTCCACATGAAAACGCAAACGCATGCAGTGAAGCACTGTCAAGAGCATGCCAAACCAACAGGTGGCGATATAATCTCAACCGTAAAGCCATGTTGGCCAATCAGAAGCCTGAAAAAATCTGATAACAGCGCAGGCTGTTCACAAGCCAAAAAGGAGGCGTAACAAGTTTTTGAAAATCTTCACCCTGGCAGGCGTTTTCAAAATGTTCGGTTTCAGTGAACTGGTGCTGCGTTTGCGTGTGGATGAACGGCCTTACCGCGTAGAAAAAGCTGCGGTTTTAAAAATAACCACGGTCATGTGGACAGGGCCTTAGTTCAACTATAAAAAACATGTTTTTTATTCATTTGTAGTAAAACAACGCTTAATTTTCGTAAAGGTACATATGTAATTAAAACATTATGTAATTGAGTGCAGAAATGAAGGTGAGTAGTCTTACCTGACGTTGATATTAAAGTTTTCAAACAATTGTTGGTAACACTTTCTATGAAGCCCGTATTTATAATACATTATAAGGATATTCTTAAGGCATTATAATGAATGCATAATGCATTATAAAAAACCTTATAATATGTTGTATCATCTCATGAATATTCATAAGAACAGTTTTAATATATTATAATATTTACTTATTTGTGGTTATAGCTTTTAAGAGTATGATAATTTATAACACAATGAACACGTTGCATCCACTTTTACAATGGATTATATTTCTCATAGTTAGAATGTATTATAAGTCTCATATCTTGCCATTTTTCTTATGCTACTTTACTTAAAGCGGTCAAAGACCACTTATAAGTAGTAATAATAATAATAATAATAATAAATTTTATCAGATATCAGATCAGATGAATGTGTAATATGACACATTTGCTTTGAACTATTTTTATTGTAATGTCAGTTTGATTATTTTGATGGTACCCTTTAAACAGCTGTTGATAAGTGACTCTGCAACTACATATCAGCTATCGGTCATTAGAGTATTAGTATGTCTGCTACTGTAAATATTTGCTAACACTTTATTTTGATGGTCAACCAACAGATAAACTGACTATAAGTGTCTTTGCAAGTACGTCAACTTATTCTACCATACTAGATTCTACCATTCTTGAGCATACTAATACTCTAATGAGAGTTAGTTGGCATGTAGTTGCAAAGTTGCTTATAGTCGATTGATTAAGGGGACCATCAAAATAAAATGTAACCATATAAAACATTGCATTTTTTTCAGGTGGAGTATAAAGCTCACATCCATTAATTAACATTAGCTCCACAGGAAACACTCAACATCTAACCACTCACAAGCTGTAGTAAGATACTGTGCAGATCTTAAATAAGCAATGTCAAGATATGATACAGTCCATTATTCTGTAAATGAAGTAGATTTGATATGGTGTTCATTGTGTGTTATAAATAATCATACTCTTAAACTTATAACCACAAATACGTAAGTATTATGATGTATTATAACTGTTGTTATGATTATTCATGAGTTGATATAACATATTATAAGGTTTTTTATAATGCATTATGCATTCATTATAATGCCTTAAGGATACCCTTATAATGTATTATAAATACGGGCTTCATAGAAAGTGTTACCTTGTTTTTTTTTTATATGCATAAAGCTTGCCACAAAGCACCGGCAGAAGTAATGTCAATGAATGTGTCAGAAAAAATAGCAAGGAGATATTTTCATTATTAGGCCCAATTAATAATCTTGTGTTTTCTGAGTCAATGTTTGCTGCAAAGATGAAGTTGATGATGCTGACTCGCCATCTCCGCAGTACAGTGGATGCGCCTTCAGAGAGAAATGCATCTTTCATACAGATTACATAGTAAAAGAGTATTTGTTTTTTATTTGAATTGGTTCATTTAAATGTAGACATTTCAAGCTTTTTACAGATATATTTCTCACGCCTGTGAGTCAAGTAGCCTATACACTGAGTTTCGATTCATTTTTGTGATGTGCTTCAGTTCATGGAGACCGAGACGGGAGAAAGCACAATTTTTGTTGATATTGTGAGTATACACAAATAAAAGTACACCCTTTACAGTTTCGATTCCTTTTATCTGTTTGAGCAAAAATGATGGCGTATTTTAAGTTGTTTCCACTGTTATCAGGAAAAAATGGCAGTGATCACGCTGGTGCCTCCATGTCATAGTAGTGCTCAAGTAGCTTCCACACTCCGCGCAAACACTTGGATATGTGCCTAATAGAGCACATTTAACTAGGTTAGCATTAGAGTGAGCGGCCGTGTAAAGTTGCTGCTACTTACATGTTTCACTTTCTAATAAGCCATATTTGAGGTCAAAGAATGATAGGCGAAAGTTTGGACTTCCTGCCCAATATACTGTAATTATCTCAAGGACCAGCCGTTAAATGATCTGTCCTTCACAGACACAGACAGTTTTTTTTCTGTGACTAATCGACTAATAACATTTTGGTCGACTAAACCTTTTCTTGAAACACATTATTTGGGCATGATTTGCAGTGTTATTGATGTCTTGGTCAATCCCCAAGCAGCACTCTGATTCCAAACCAAATTTGCTTTCCACGGTGACAAGACAGTATAAAACAAGATTGTAGTCTAGTCCTCCTTAAACTGCAAGCAATGACCGAAGTGTTTGAGAGAAACCCAGGAGCAATGTGATGGTCAGCCATCTGTCTTTGAAATTTTAGAGACAGCCGTCAGCTCAGTCCAGAGTAGATCAAGAAGCTGCATTCTGCAGTCTGAGCAGTGGCTATGGCAGTGAAGGCTGCAGCCCTGGGCAATTAGAGTCTGGGTGAAATATTTGCTCACTGTCAGGGAGGAGAGAGAGAGAGACTCCCTGGGAGGGGGAGAAGGAGGGGAGGTGATGCACCCGGGGGATTCGCACTCAGGAGCACAGGAGCTGCTCATGAGCTTCATTCGATATGGAAGGTTGTGCAAGGCTCTTTATCTCTGCTCTTTTTTCCTGTAAGCACAGAGGATGGCAGGGGGGCACTGCTTTAGAGCGTTTGCTCTTTACACTGCCAAGGAATTAACCTTCAAAACACCACTGTTATATCCTGGAGAGGTTAGCATTCTGCCTTCAAAGCGCCACTGTAAAGTAGACAAAAATATTTGCACCACAGAGTTGGGGTTTTGAAATAACCTTTAAGAAGTTCTGCCTTGATCTGCCTTCAAAGCGGCACTGTAAAGTAGACAAAAATATTTGCACCACAGAGTTGGGGTTTTGAAATAACCTTTAAGAAGTTCTGCCTTGATTTTTGAAGTCTCTAATCTTGTACTTTGGTTTTGGTTTCAATTCATCTCAAGATGTAATTTGTACAGTTGGGCTGTTGTTCCTTTTGTTGTTGCTGTGCTTTTTACATTATAATTTGTGTTTTCTACTGCTCTCTGGACTTTTCCTGGTGGAGTTATGCCATTATATTTTTCATCTCATGTTGGGCTTGTGTGGAGGAGTGTTAAGAACAGCAATAGAGTCTGTAGTTTCTGTCATGAAGTTTTCAGCTTGGTTGAACAGGCTTCTGCTGACACGCCAAACACTGTGACAAGCACAGGATCTGCACTTCAATTGATATTATTTAGTGTTTTATTGCCTGTGGAGGAAAATAGTTGTTACATCGTTTGTGGTTAATTTGTATACACTGGACGCTTGGATTCTTCCAGCTGTGGCTTAGTGATGGAAGGTGTGTGTTTAAAAGTGAGTTATGTTCAAATTAAAGAATAAAAACGTTGAGTATATTTTAAAACCTTCAACAATCTACACAATTTTAGGAAGCTTTTGCATGGGAATTAACCATTTATTGTCATTTCTCTTTTCATTTTGCACATCACACCTTTACATTAATTATCAGGTTTGAAGTTAGTGGTGCACAATATATCAGTACATTGTAAAAAATATACAATTGAGGCAACTATTTGCATGAGCTTTTTAGTATTTGGAACTCATTTTATTTTTGTTTGTTCTATTAGACTTTACATGTTTTCAGTTTGAAAACGTACATTTTTCTTCAATTCAGATCAATTTTTTCAATTTACAAACTATAGTTTTAAATTTATCAAACATAAACCTTCTTTTTTTATTAGTCTTCTTTATTAGTTGTATATAAGCAGTAACTTTAACGCATATTGAGCTCAGAATCCAAATTGCAACTAAATTACACCCGTAAAATTCAATTAAATATAACTTAGGGCTGCACGACAAATCGTTAGCTTCAAGGCTATATGCAGGAGTACTCATGAACCAGCTAATATAGCAAACAGTTTGCTTCGTCATTGCATATTTGGCGACATTTAAAGCATTCGACAATTAATCTGCTCTTATGTAATTTGATTCTTACCTTTTCAGTGCCTTTGGGTTGTTAGCGATGCAGAAAAAATCAGTCCTGTCAGCCGTTGAACCGAAAAGGCAATATGGCCTCAGTCAAGAATTGTGTCTTTATAACAGCCAAATCCACCTGTTAGTCTTTTAAGTCAATTTTACTTAAATAGTATCTTGAAAAGGCACACATCTAAAAAGCCTCGTAAAGATTACTCAAGATAACACATACTGTACAACATTTAATTGTAAGAAACATGTTTGCAACAACATTTTTTTTCCCAAATCATTAGGGCTGGGCATCGTTCAAAAATGTTAGATACCGATACCGATTCCTCTGAGTCAGAGCAGTGATCGCGGAAGAGAAAACACAGACAGACAGTGCTGGAAGCTGCTAATGCTCACCAGTAAATCAGTGGGAAATGAGCTCATATGTAATTTGATTCTTACCTTTTCAGTGCCTTTGGGTTGTTAGCGATGCAGAAAAAATCAGTCCTGTCAGTCGTTGAACCGAAAAGGCAATATGGCCTCAGTCAAGAATCGTGTCTTTATAACAGCCAAATCCACCTGTTAGTCTTTTAAGTCAATTTTACTTAAATAGTATCTTGAAAAGGCACACATCTAAAAAGCCTCGTAAAGATTACTCAAGATAACACATACTGTACAACATTTAATTGTAAGAAACATGTTTGCAACAACATTTTTTTTCCCAAATCATTAGGGCTGGGCATCGTTCAAAAATGTTAGATACCGATACCGATTCCTCTGAGTCAGAGCAGTGATCGCGGAAGAGAAAACACAGACAGACAGTGCTGGAAGCTGCTAATGCTCACCAGTAAATCAGTGGGAAATGAATAGAAATGATGAAAACATGCATTTTCCTTGATACCTCGCCAGAGCCAATCACTGATTTAGGCACATAAAGCATGTTGCATGCTTATTGGCTCACTGACTTTGATGAGATTAACCCCTTTGGTACCGAACGACCAGACATTTTTCGATACACGAAGGTTTCGAGGCAATTCGGTCGGTGCCTAGAAAGTATCGAACTCGATAACCAGCCCAACATATCATACAATATTGTGATATTTATTTACCATTAATGGGGAAGGAAATGCTTTCCACAAGTTTGTTAGACCTTGAGAATAAATGTAAACATAACTTCGTTTGTTCACAATTAATCTCCACAGAGTAAGATACCTTTTAATTTAGGGCCCCATGAAATCTGTTTTATTTTCCCCTAAATTCTTTTTTTTTTTTTTGGATTCTGTGTTTTATGATTCAATACAAATTTATCATAAAAATGGTATCTAATGAAAGGAATTAATAAAACTAATAAAACAACTAACAGATTGATCATTCTTTTTTAAATGTCTTCAAATGAAAATAATAAAAAATATTTTTATTGTCAAGCAAGATGCTGCACAACAGAACTGCATAAATAAATGAAAAAATAACTTGGTTGTATGATATTCCTTAAAATATTCTTCTTATTATTATTTTTACTTTGAGAATTATATGTTATACAATAGTAATATATTATAGGCCTATTTCTGTCATAATTTCTTCAAGTTAAACTGGACTTTGAGTTGTCTTTCAGTTTTACATTCAGTCTCAGTGTGTATTTGATGGTAGTTTTTTTTCTCAAATGAAACGGTGTAAAGCTGGTGAATTGACTCTCAGAGCAGCCCTGGAGATGAAGTTCATGTGTTCATGTCCTCATATATTGAGATGCAGACTCTGAAAACACTGTGAGCATCACATGTGTTTGAGTTTGTGTATCAGTTGACACGCAGAACATATTAGTGACATGCACTGACTGCTGCTGTTACCTTTAATCATGCTGTGTGATAGAGTGTTAGATTAATCCATATTGAGTAAAAATGTCCAGGGCTGATAGCTTGCAGCAAGGGAGGTGGTCTAGTTATTTGCAGCTTAATCCTACACAGGGCCAAAACAATGCACTCCAACAACAAAAAATGTAAATTGGTCTTGTTTTCTTGAATTATTTTTCTCCCATGGTGTAACAAAATGGCAAACATATTGATTGGGGAGGGAGTATTTCAAGTGCATTACTAATTATGGATGAATCACTTAACTGTAAAGGCATAAACTGAAGGACAAACCTGATTGTTTCAGTACAACATTTGCAGGCGCACCCCAGGAGCATAAACAGCATGTTGATTTGAATTAATATAATTTTCATTTATCTGCCGTATAAGCATAATGACAGCGCTAATGAATTGAATAACGCCTTAAAATAAAGCTTTTTGAATGTAATCATCTTTAATGACGCAAAATCTTCTTATGATGTTAAGATGACTTTTTAATAGCTCTTTTTTGTGATTCACTGTGTAATGGACCAAGGCTCAATCCATGTAGTCAAAAGGCAACATATAAAGTAATGGACAAAAAGAACAAATAATGATCTCTTAAACCGAAATGGAAGAAAAAACCTTGATTCTTCTTGACAAACACAACTGGCCACAAATGTAGGTCAATCCACATCACTGCAAGCAGCTCATCTCAGGCTGCTCACGCTGTATTACTAGGAAAAAGAAAACACTAAAAGAGAATGTGATCATCTGAAGTCACGTTTGAACAAACACTGGAAACTAATTCAGTATTTATTGTCCGTTGAAGTGAGTGATGCAGTATAAAAGGAAATGCATTTATGGTTGCCTTCATATCATGTGAGGGCAAGATGGATGTTGTACTAGATGTCAACCTATAGCAGAATCATATCAGAGTTGTTATTCAGTACAACAGCATGATTGCTAGTGTAATATTGCTTTCAGCATGATTGCTAGTGTAATATTGCTTTTATCTATCTATCTATCTATCTATCTATCTATCTATCTGTCTGTCTATCTGTCTGTCTGTCTGTCTGTCTGTCTGTTGTGTATGTGGGCATTTAAACTACTTTTCAAAAGTTTGGGTTCAATATGTTGTTTTTTTTTCTCCATGTTTTTGAAATTAAATTACTCCAGTCTACAGTGTCACATGACCTTCAGAAATCATTCTAATATGCTGAAGTGGTGCCCAAAAAATATTTGTTATTTTCAATGTTGAAAACAGTTGTGCTGCTTAATATTTTTGTGGAAAGTTCAATATATTAGACCTTTAATAATAATAATAATAATAATAAAAAAGAATAATAAAAAAACAGACTGACCGCAAATGTTTAAATGGTCATGTTTTATATATATAAAACAAAACAAAACATCTGGCTAATTTTCTTAACCAGTGAATATAATTTCAAATTCCAATAGTCAAAGCATCAAGCTTTACATTTTGACTGACAGCAGAATCAAACTGTACTTCACTTTCACAAAGTAAAATGCTTCAAATGGTATATTTTGACTATAATTAAATAATTGTTATATAATCAATTGCTCACTGTCTACTACTGCATAGTTCCTTCACTTGGTTTACGAGCTAATTTGTTAGCATTTTCTTGCATATAATGTGTGAATATGAGTTTTCTTGCTGCTATCCAGGTCAGTAGCAAGCGAAGGGAGGCTGGGTGATGCCACGCTTCACTGGGCCCAACCAAAATAGTCCAGACTAAAGTTAGCTCAGCATAGCATGGCGCAGTGCTAGATGGCCCTCCACTTTGAATTCATTAACACTTGAATCTCACACTTCACTCTTGTAGTAGCTTGAATGAGGACAGTTTTGGTCACTCTCTCTCTTTGTAGATGAATTATTCATGAAATATATTTCCATGTAGAACATTATCACCCTGAAACAGTTTGGCTATAATACTTCTGTAACCAAACACACAACTTTTCTAGGTTCAGGGGCTAATTTCTAATTTACACTGAAATATGGTGTGTGGTTGGCCTTTTTGTAGTTATGTTGGAAGAACTCCAGGAAAGTCATAAAACCTTGAGACTAAGCTCTGTTTATGCATGTTTACATGTTAGTCATTCTGCTGTCCTAATTCCAGCTCATTTATAACCTAAAATATCATAAAAGTAAGCCTAAAGTGAGTGCAGATGGGCAGCTGTGGTTATTCCCATGTTATCTGCCTCAGCTCTTGTGAATTGTTCCTGGAGCCAATGCTCAAATTGATTCATGTCTAATGGGGGTCTCCTTATGGAAGGTGAAATCACACATGATACCCAGAAATTAAAAGGAATATCCTGTTGGTTGAGTGGCATGACTCCCACTGTCAGAGTAAGATGTCCTGTGTTCAATTATCAGTTTCTTTTTTTGTATCGATATATCTTTATATTCACAACTAAAGCAATGTTGTAATGTACTGTATATTATACATTATCTTGGCTAGTATCTGTTTAGAACAGTATTATTATTATTAGTGATTTAGCTTTCCAAATAAATTATTGTATTTTGTGTTTTTGGCCATAGTCCATAGTTTAACTGGTGATGGTGTTTAAGTACATATTCTTTTTACAAACAAGTATGTGTATAAATCGACACTGGATTTTCCAAAAAATCAGGTCATTTTACAAGTTGGGCACCAAATAGATTGTCATATTATAATATTAATAGTACACTCAGCAATAATATGCTTCTTGGATGCTTTCCTCTGCTATCAGTATCAGGAGATATTTTTGTAATGTTTTTGAAAGAAGTCTCTTTTGCTCACCAAGGCTGCATTTATTTGATTAAAAATATAGTGAATCAGTAATATTGCAATTTTTGTTACAATATTACAATTTTACATTAATTTTGAATATATTTTTAGTGTAATTTATTCCTGTGATGGCACAGCTGAATTTTCAGCAGTCATTACTCCAGTCTTCAGTGTCACATGATCCTTCAGAAATCATTCTAATTTAGTTTTGCTGCTTGATATGTTTATGGAAACCATGATACATTTTTCAGGATTCTTTGAAAAATAGGAAGTTTTAAAAGAACAGCATTTATTTGATATATAAATGTATTTTGTAACAGTGTAAAAGTCTTTACTGTCACTTTTGATCAATTTAATGTGTACTTGCTGAATAGAAGTAATCATTTCTTTAAAGAAAGTAGTTCTAATCCCAAACTTCTGAACGGTAGTGAGTTTTGACCAATAATTTGTCAATATTTATCTCTTCAACATACAATTTATCTATATTCAGTTTTGATTTGAACAAAAAAAAAGTCAATAAAAATCAATAAAAAATTATTTTATAAAAAAAAAAAAAGCGCAAAGAAAACAAAAATAACGACTTTATTCCACATTTCCATCTCTACTGCGTCACTTTGGACTCGCGTTCACGACAGTATGATGACGCGAGCGTGTGGTGGCGCCGGCGCTGACCCAGATCTGGCGTGATGATGTCATTACGCCGGATCTGGGTCAGCGCCGCCACACGCTTGCGTCATGATACTGTCGTGAACGCGCGTCCAAAGTGGCCTTGAACGTGGTAGTTACCTTGCTGTCTATGGGAGGGTCAGAGAGCCCTCAGATTTCATCAAAAATATCTTCAATTGTGTTCCGAAGATGAACGAAGGTCTTACGGGTTTCGAACAACACGAGGGTGAGTAATTAATGACAGAATTTTCATTTTTGGGTGAACTAACCCTTTAAGGGTGATATGGCACAAATGTGAAACTATGAATAGCTAAAAAACACTGAAACTATGAATAGCTGACTGAAACCATGAGTATTTCAGTGAATATGTCAGTGCATATGTGTGTGCATGTAAATTCTGGCTGCTCAAAATGAAAGATGCCTGCTTTTCTCAGGATCATGGTTTGTCAAAGCTCAATGTGTTAAAAGAGGCATCAAGGGAGGATAGCCAATGAGACAAGAAAAGGTTAAATGCAACAATACAGCATAACAGAAACTGTCAACTGCCACGAAGCTTCAGAGGGAATTAAGATGCCTGTTCTATGAACACAAACTGCCTAAGCACTGTGTGAACTTGCATTGAAATAAGTAGACTTGAAGTATCTCCTGGTGTGATGTGAAACCACGTTTTGTATTAGCATCATATAAAAACACACAAATGATTAATCTCAACAGGGATGATATTTAAGACATCGCTGACAGTATTTAAGCAAATTTAGCGCTTGCCCTGCTGTGATCTTGAGGACTAGCACTGTCACAGCTGAAGGAGAAACAGGAGGCAAAGGAGCCTGATTCTGCCAAATCGTGTCTCCTGTAATCAGCGCAATAACACTGAGCAATAAGGTTGGTAAAGAGAGAAAGGAACTTGACCGGGAGGATTCAGCAGTATCCTGTCAATCACTGCATACTGTTAACTGTTATGATCATTGCACCAAGCCATCTTCATCAGTCGTAGAGCCAATCATCTCTCCGAGAGAGAATTCAGAGTAAGTGATGAGTGACATCTCAGCGTGGAAAAATATGAGCCGATCACCCTCGTTCCTGCACTGACGCTGGCGTGGTAATTAACAAGGGCAGAAATGGGATCAGCTGATGACTAATGGCTAATTATCACTTATGCCTGTTACTGCAGATGGCTGCACAAATATAAAGTAAAGACAGCAGCAAGAATCGTTCTTTCTTTGCCACTGGCAGGCACATCGGCTTTCTGAGACTCTTGTTAATGTATGTGACATTGGGAGGAGGAACTGGAATACTGGAAAAGCCCCAGATGAGGTTCTTTTTAGGAGCTCCAAATCTGCCTGTCTGAGCCAGACTTGAAATTATGATTAAAATGCAATGAAGAAACATACTTCATGCTATTCTTAGTTTGGTTCCTATAACTGATTTCAGCCCTCGCATCAAGTATTACTTTTACGTTGAAATCGAAATTGGCATTATGTGAAGCCAGTGGTACATTTTTGTTGATTTTTGTCACAGTGTATAATTTTGTGCCACGTTCAAATTTGCAGAGGTCTGGACAGAATGGCTGGATGTGGCAAAAGCAGTGTTTGTAAATATGGTACCAGCTGTAAGCCAGTGTTTGCTGGGATTGCAAGTATGTAAGTATAGGGAAGCAAATATACTTCACTGTTCCACAATAGTCTCAATGTTCAAGATACAGAACACTAATGCTGGCTGCAGCCAAGATACTGCTTTTTGGGGGGAAATTATCAATTTTTTATGTTTTTTTTTTTTATGTAAAAAATGTTTTAATGTCCTAATGTTTTAGGACATAACCTTTTGATTTCTGGTCATCAAGGATACAACGTAGCTGGAAATAACTTTAATAAGACCCATAAAGTCATAATCGTAGTTTTATGGATTTTAATCCATGTCTTTTAGACTTGGTTTAGTTCATTTATATGCTAGTTTGCTGTTAAACAACATTAAGTTCTATCAGATGTACACATGTACATTTTTCAAATAGATTTAGATTTACATTTATGCATTTTACAGATATCCAAAGTTCTACTGTTTGAGCTACAGGTAGTGTTGTCAAAAGTACCAGTACTTCAGTACCAAGTCAATACTTAAATTTTGAAACGTAGTGATACCAGCCTTTCCACAGTACCGGTAGTACGGAGTACCGACCTGCTGACAGGCGGCTGCTTTCAAACTCTCCCATATTTGTGTGTGTTTGTGAAGAGCATTACAATATTTTTTGCTATGGTACTGAAATAGACCGTTTCAGCTACAGGAAGGCGTTCATTCACAGTAGAGCAACACCAAGGTCATGGATTCGATTCCCAGGGAAATCAAGAACTGATAAAAATCTTATCTTGAAAGCTATGTAAGTCACTTTGGATAAAGTGTCTGCCAAATGCATATATTTAATGTAATGAAAATACCACCTTGCCTTGGATTAGCGATAGCAAGTAACAAATCGTGTGTATTTGGCACCTCGCTTGTGTATACTTTATTTAGTTATCCAACAAAAAGTTGGTTGTGAAGGAATTGGCTGGAGTTTTAATTGGAAATCCTCAACGTTAAGTCATTTAATGCTAAATTGAATGTGTGAGAAACAAGCTGTTCTTGAAACTGATCTCTGAATGTTAGTTGAAAACATCTGAGTTTTAGTGTTGTGTATTTGTTTTGAATTAGTTGTTTTGATGTATTGCAGTTGTTTCTGTGACTTATGTGTTTTAAACAAAGTTCCAAGTCATGAATTCACAGTTGGCTCTCTAAAGATTTCTGACATCTATGCAGTGATTCTTGGCTGTAATGATCAGTAAATTTTGGGCAATGATGAGACACTTTCTAAGTGAGCAAGATGTAATCCACCTTGTTGCTTTAACATGCAATTCAGGACATCCATTGGCCGAGTGCAGATGGGTTTTAGATGTTTGCAGTCTTTTTGTCATGTATGTATAACATATTTGTTGACAGACTCATGAAATGAGATTGAGAAGAATTATGCCATTATACATTACCGCAGACACACCTACACACACACACACACACACACACATGCTGTGAGTAGGTTTTATCTCAGCTCTGTAACTGGGTCATTTTATAGCTGCTTAGCTAGCTTGAGCTTGATTACCCAAGAGTCTTCTTTGTTTGCCATTCAATTATGTAAAAATTTCCAGATACCCTGTTGCTGTACTAATAGTATGGACAAGATTATCTTCTAAAGTCTTATTCATATTATGTATTTAACCTTTTCATTTATTGGAAAGGAGAGTACAGCGATGTGAGCAGAGGAGAGCTAGCATATAAAGAGTTTTTTTTTCAACAGCAATGATTTAGGAGCCTATTTTTTATACAGTATGCTTTTGGGCTTGTCAAGAATAACCATGGAGCACAAAAGCAAATTGGTTTAAACACCTTTGTTTTGCCGCAGCGTTTGCTCTTTAGTTACATTATTACTCCATTTGCCCTTGACTGTGTTTGCATGCACAGAAATATTCCAATATTAATCATAATTTGATCCAGTTTTGTAAGCCTCGTGTAAAGGTATTAACCTGATTGCTGCAACTGTATTTCAGATTCTCAAAATCTGAAGACTGTTGACACATGCCTTTTTTAATCAGAATCTGGAATATACGCCATAACTGACTAGTGACTACTTATATATGTACGTCAACTGTTTCTGTAAGTCTCATGACCTAAATTTTGCAAGCTATTATTTTTAAGGGCAGGAATGAGAATAAATGAGTTGATTGAATTTTACTAATTTAAGTTATATGTATATTATATTATAATGTTTTCTTCTGTATTTCCAGAAGAGGATAGAGTATGTATGCTGAGATAGATATTACAATTTTGTCATTTATTCCTGTGATGGAAAAGCTAATATTCTGAGTTGGTACTCAATTGGTAAAAAAATTATCATTGGTGCTCAAATATTCTTATCATCAATGTTGAAAACGGCTTTTGCTGCTTAATATTTTTGTGGAAAAAGAGTGATACATTCTTTAATGAATAGAAAGTTCAAAAGAACAGCATTTATTTTAAATAGAAATCTTTTGTAACAATATAAATGTAATTGCTGTCATTTTTTGATCAATTCAATGCATCCTTGCTGAATAAAATTATATATTCCTATAGCTGTGTAGCATGTGAGCAGGGAATGTTTGGAAAGCTGGTTTGAAAACAGGTTATTATAAAAAGTTATAATTTTTGCAGTTCCATTTGGTGAGACTAGTGGCACAATATTACATACACTTAAGCAACACTGTTTCTCTGGGAATATTTATTTACTGGTTGAATTTTCTTAAATCACTTTGACTTAGATTTTTATGTAGCTCTTTACATATTTTAAAATTGTAACAAAATTTGCATGTCATTATAGTTTTGAGGTGCATATCCTTATCACATCCCATCACATATATTTCTGAGACTGTGCTACACACACACACACACACACACGCACGTTATGCATGGACTGTTTCATGTTTTATTTATTCTCGGATGAGCACACATATGGTCCCTGTATGTGCAACAACTACAAATGCGGTTCATTTCACAAGGCTGAAGGTGTAAAATGCATGACATGAGATTTATAGTCTTCTAGTAAGAAAGCATTTGTCATGTTTTTCCTGTCACTTCTATTTAATTAGAAATCGTCTCAGGTTACGTATGTAACCATGGTTCCCTGAGTAGGGAACGAGACACTGCGTCCTCTAGGGGTCGCTATGGGGACGCCTCGTCGTGACCCGTGTCTGAAGCATACATTGAAAAAACATCAACAACACATTGGCCGGCGACAGCCATGACGTCACTACCGACTACAGTATAAATAGGCGCCGGGAGAACACATCATCCACTTCCTTCGTCTGAAGCTTGCATCCGCAGCATGGCAAGAAACCTAGAGGACGCAGTGTCTCGTTCCCTACTCAGGGAACCATGGTTACATATAGAATCATACTAAGTTTTGGCCTGTCACACAGGAGCTACCGCATGCTCTGCATATGCTCAAGGAACTGTCTCAACAGACCCCTAGTAGCAACACCCTGTTAAAAATGGGTATCCGGAGGATACAAGGTGGAGTGGTGCCCAAGGTGGAACCGGGGCTTAACCAGCTCAAGAAAGGGCACAAAGCTGCCGCGCGAAGCCCTCACCATACAGGATTTTAGAAAGAGCGGATCATCCATGGAACAGCTAGCAGTAATTTACTTAGCTAAGGGAGCAACACACCCAGTTCTCAATCGAGAAGGGGGCTCGACTCTGACCTGCTGCTGCGTATGCCCTGCCATTCAAGCGAGATGTATGCTGAAGGGGCTTAGATGGCAAGGAGAGAGTTTTAAGAGAGGACGTCTCACCCATAGAGAGATAGCTGGCCAGCGTCTCTCTATAGGGGCATCTTCTCATAACCGCTTTTGCGCATCTCACCTCGATGTTGGCATAACTCGTATGCTGGAATCGATGGATGCGTGAGGAAAACGGCCTCTTCCATTCCTTCTCGATTTCTGTATGGAGATCAGGAAGAAAAGGAAGGCTCACCTGAGCTGGAGGGTTATGGCCAGAAAGATAACGCTCATCGAGACGACCTCACAACGTTACTTTTTCTTTGCCCGCTTCCACGGCAAGTCAAGCTTCGCCGTGGCGCGATCCATAACTTCCAAAAGCTCATCATACGCAGGGCAGGAGGATTGGGAAGGCTCAGCCTCAGCTTCTT
>NW_015649661.1:181496-205491 GCF_001515625.1 Sinocyclocheilus rhinocerous
ATTGGAAAACGCTCGCAGTGCACGCAGATTGCCCCCTCGAGGACATCGCGTACGTGCTCTTCGCCCAAACAAACAACGCATAGATCGCGTGTGTCATCAGGTGTCAAATAACGACGACACGGATGCACACATCTGTCGCCGGCCAACGTGTTTTTGGTGTTTTTTCAATGTATGCTTCAGACAAGGGTCACGACGAGGCGTCCCCATAGCGACCCCTAGAGGACGCAGTTCGAAGTTCCCTTGAAAGGGAAGCTTGTGGCATCTAGTTAGATATTTGCAGTTGTTGCTTAAATCATTGAAGTTTCTCTGTTTCTTGGGTTATATTTGTTTTGTCTTGTTGTGGTTAAAGCACAAATAAGTCATTCTCAAAATATATGTTGACCATCTGACTTTTGAATGCAAATTTAAGGTGTGAATTTAATAGTGTGTGTATTTTGAGATGAATTACTTTTTCTTTATTTGCACACTCGTTTGAGTTTGCAGCCACTAACATGTTTAACCTAGGAAAAGAAACATATGCAAATATATGGAAAACAATATAGTCAAAACTTTCATATTATTTAAAAAATGCTGCATGGCTTTTTTTTTTTTTTTCAAAAAATATTTGTCATCATGTCTTGACCCAATAATTCTTTGATTTCTTATGAATTAACACATTATATATAATTTATAAGAAAATTACTTCTTGTAATTTCAAAATAGAACTACCCAACTGTCAAAAAACAATATACACCTTGCACAAAAGTCATGAGTCAAAATAAAATGTGATGTTGTTGGATCCTGAAATTTCTATCACTGGAATCCATTCTAAAAGGATGAAGCTTTGGATGCACTTCAATTTAGCCAGAGGTGTTCAAGCGTGCGATGCGGAGGGATAGTCCTATGTCTTTTATCTGGTGGTGGCAGGGATTGACATATTGATTAGATAGTAGTGGGAACATTATTCTTGTGCCTGGGACTTGCCTTATTTTCTGCCTGTGTCTCAGTGCTATCATTTTCGACATGTTCTGAGGGCTACAGATAATGTTATAGCATATATATGAGCATGAAATAGTCACATGAGCAGAGGGGGTTGGTTGTTTGGTGCTGTGGAGGTCAATAAATGCCTCTTGCTCTTTAGGGTGAACGTAGCCTAATGGTTTTGAGCTCTTGATAGAAATGTTTAAGGAATTGGAGAGTCAGAGATCACCCACATATATATATATACCAGTCATAAAACTGTATTTTGCAGTGTTCTTCGAGAATATATTTTTTAGATTAATCATTGAGTAAATTAGCTGTCTTTCCCTTCCATAATTGCAACAAACCGTACATGTCATGACTCACAGCATCATACGCAATCAGGATTTTTGGATTCGGTCAGTAAACATGTTTATTAGCTTTAGTAACTTTTATTAGCTAAGCTTTAGTAGCTTTAGTAGAATGCTCAAATCTCTTTGATTTAATTAGTCACTCAACACATTAAGACCTAAAGCATGCAATAATAAACAATTTCTAAAATTGACTGCCATCTGACCAGGGTTATTTATTTATATACTATTGAAGTTTTTATTTACATTTTGAATTAAATATTATTTTTATATTTTCAGTTTTCATTTTTCATTTTAATTAGAATTTAGTTTAGTCATTTTTTATGTGTCTGTCATTTTTTTATTTAGGTTTATTTCATTTTTTATTTTAGTTAATCCTGCACCTAGCCAGTTTCTGCATGCACCAAAGACTAGTTTTACCTGTATTTTTATAAATTCATGGGAATTCATAATTGACACATGCAGTTTTGAAAATTCAGTTAATTTTTTTATATTTTAGTTTTATTCCCTTTAATTCAAAGAAACTTTATTTTTTACATTAAAAATTATGTAATAAAGTTGCTACTGTACTGCTGAGGTATCCAGCCTTCTGATTGTGTTATTCCAGATGTGTTAAAAAACAAAAATGACAATAAAGCAGTGTTTTCCAGAGATTCATCTGAGGATTCTTTTGGAAAACTCGGTCTAGCAAAGAATTTAGTACTTGTGTTAGCAAGAAGAGGTTACAGATGCAATCTTGTTACTATTGGGAAAAGAACCCTTTTCTTTTTCTTTTTCTTTTTCTCTTTTCTTTTCTTCTGTATTGTGTCACATGTTTCCCTGCCTCTTCTACTGCAGTGCCCTAAGCTCACTGAATGGTCGTCCATTCCTCTAGTGTTTGAAGTAAAGTGGAGAATACTAGCCGCACTAAAGGGAAATGTGGGAAACTCCGCCACTATGGCGTTATTTTAATGACAAATGTCGAGAGCGCATTATTGTAGCGCGAAAGCACATTCATATAATGCTTGCGCGCGGATTTCTTTTGCTCTTGCACAAAACCGGACGTAAAACGTGTTTCTCCTCTCACTCAAACTGTGTCCTGTGCACTCTCAAATCTCTGTGCTCATGCACTATAGATATTAATTATTTTTGCACCTGAATTAAACGTTGTCAAAAGTTATAATTATGAACTTTTAAAAAGTAGTCTCAAAACAGATTTGTGCAGGGCCTTTCCTTGATTTTTTATTGTTGTATTTTTGTTTTAACAGACGAAGAAGTGAATGATGTGCGCTACCGGCGCCTATTTTGTACTAGTCGCGGCGGTAGTGACGTCATGGCTGTCGCCGGCCAAACAAGTTGGTGTTTTTTCAATGTAGGTTTCAGACACGGGTCACGACGAGACGTTCCCCATAGCGACCCCTAGAGGACGCAGTGTCTCGTTCCCCTCAGGGAACCATGGTTACACAAGTAACCCGAGACGTTCTTTTGACAAACAAAGATGGATCTTTAATTTCTTTCCAGTTTAATAATATTTAGCAATGTTAATGAAATGTAGCCTATAGAAATGGCTAGGAATTGGGTGCTTGGATGATTTGTACATATAACCTCTGTCCAACTGGTTGGTCTCTGAGCAATTTATCTAAAAACAACATATTATAGCCTATGGCTCTAAACACTTCATATAAAACGTCAATGTTATGTCATAATATGTCAGATACATCAACATTGCAATAAATTCTCAGTTGGTATGATGACAATAATAAGTAACTACTCCTCAAATTACCATCAAATGCAAAAATCGAGCGGGGACATTCGCGCTGGCGCATTATATAAATGTGCTTTCGCGCTACAATAATACGCTCTCGACATTTGTCATTAAAATAATGCCATACACCACTGGTTTGAAATGGACTTAAGGGTGTACAAATGAACTAGACTGCTCTAGCAGAAGATTGAAAGTACAGCATAAAAGACTTTGCCTTACGGCAGTGGCAGGATGAAGCCGTAGGTGAATCGGTCCCTTGTGTCCTGAAGCCACAAATCGTTCGGCCCCCTGACTGTGCTTCTAACCTTTACACATACACTGCACTCAGGAAATGATTTAACAGGTTTCTAGAGACTTGGGATGTTTATTCTGACAGAAAGATAACTCTTTTTATCTGTCAGTGGTGAGACAGAAAAGTCAGTGTGTAAATATGAAATTTGTCCCTTGGTAGAGGAGGCACAGTGTAGCTATTTCCAAAGATGTAAAACATTAATCTATGGGTGTTTCTTCAACTATGGGCACTTAGTTGAAAAATCCCTTTTACATTTTTCTACAAACAGTGTCCAACAGTGGATATACAGACATTATTGTAGAGTTTTGTCCTTTTTTGTCTTCTTACCCAAATCGTTCTTCTGAATGAGTGTAGAATGGAATAGAATCATTTTGTTTTATATTCCAACACCAGTGCTGGGTAGATTATTTACAAATTGTAGTTTGTTACTGATTCCAAATTCCAAAATTTGACAAAAACAATACATGGTTAAATAACCCACTGAATAATATTTCAAATAAAACTTGATGTGTTCATAAGTAGTTGATGCAATGTTGAAATGTTGAGAAAACACTTTTTTTTTGCAAATCCAGAGGTCAAATGATGTGTGGCCTCTCATTTTTGTGTGTAATTATAGCCACCTGACTAGTGACTGGTCTTTGTGTGAATGTCCACAAAACTGGAAGACTTTCTGAATGTATATAAGCAGTAGGCTATTTTAGAAAGGAACATTTAATAGATGAAAAAGAAGAACTGTCCAGAATCAATATATTATTAATAAATTATTGCTATTGTGTGAATAATATGTAATCATGTAATCAATAAAAAAGTAAGTCTGATTACAAGTATTTTAACATGTAGTATAATCTAATTACAAGTACTTATTTTTTGGAATCTGAGTATTTAATCCAGATTACATACAGTTACTACCCAGCACTGTGTCTTATTCACTAACTGTAATGTCAACATATCTTAAATAATGTATTGTGTTTAAAAGCATTCTGTTGTGGAAATATTTTAACATTTTTAGAATAAAAATGTTTGACTCTTTTGTCTTGCTCAGGATTTTATAACAATAATTTTACGCATCCTAAATAATTTCATACATTTAGAATATTTTGACAAAATTACAGCTTGATTTAAAAATGTAAAAAAAAATATTCTGTTGATAATTTATATTTACCTTCACATGTCTTATATTTCTTCTCAAGCATCTTTATTGAGGCAAAATATTTGTCAAAACTAACTTTAATTTACATTTTTTTATTATAGGTTTTGTGTAAATAACTAATCAAAATATTTAAATTTTTTAATGATAGATCTTCAGTATCCTTTCATTTGGAAAATAAGGCAGTGCACAGATTGAAAAAAAAAAACACTCATTTACAAATACAGCATAATCATACATAAAACTACATTTATGCAGCTATTCACTTTTTATGGTCAGTAACCAAAACTATTCAGTGAGGTGAGCAATAATTTCTGACCATTACAGACACTTTTCCAGTATCTCTCAGCTCTCGCTACAGCAAGGAACTTTGTTCATCGGCCTTGACTGAAATGTCTTGATAATTTTCTGTGCAAGAACAAAAGGATTGTAATGTTATTATGGCATTAAATCAACCATTCTCAGAAGTAACATTTCAGTAAATATGAATTTATTAGGGAAGCACCACCAGAAAATGGACATACCGTACAAATAATTAAACGGCACATTGATCCAGCGTAATGTTATGGTCAGATGATGATCTGATAATGGAGATATAACTCCAGTTGAGGCCAAAATCATCCCTAACATCAATTGTTTGGAATGGAGTTAAGACATTAAGTTAGAATTACAGCATGGGTTCATTTATGTGTATAGAGCAATAAATTCCATCTGCAGTAATGCACCTCATGAAATATTAAACAACAATGTGATATATTGGAATAAAATATATCATTTTCTTGAATGGAGTGTAGTCCAGTTAGTGCTGATATAAGGCAATGTGTTATACACATTTCAGTGGACTTGTACCATGCCCACAAAACCATAAGCTTCTCCCTAACAAACCACAGCAAATGACCCATGCTATTTAAATTTTTATTTAACAAATCATAAAAATATCTCTGATGTAACTAAAATTCAGAATGATTTGCCTTAATGGGATAGTTCTCCCTAAAATCAATTTGTCATCATTTACTCACCCCATTGTCATTCCAAACCTGACTGACTTCTGTGGAATTATGAGCAGATACTTGTTCATACAATGAAATGATCCAATGTTGTTTGGAAACCACTGACATTAAAAATAGCTTCTTTTCTGTTCCAGAGAAGAGAAAGTCATACAGGTTTGGAACGACATGAGGATGAGTAAATAATGACACAATTTTCATTTTTGAAAATTAACTCAACTGTACATGTCTAGGAGTTGCTTCATTGCATCTGTACTTTTTAAGACATTACTTGTGTATAGAAACTTGTTTTATAACTACCACTTTATATTCTGTTATACAATGCAGAACTCTTCCTGTTCCTTGTTTTGCAACTCAAAATTATATTGGCAATAACTCAAAACAGCACAAATTTATGTTGGTTTAACATTAGGCCATAACAGTGTGCAATTATTTTGGCATCAAGTCACAGCACAAAATTGGCATAGTATTAGCTCCTAACAACATGAAATCAATTCAGTATAGCAATTTATTCCAAACAAACAAACATTAATGCTAGGATACGAACACAAAAACCCATTATGACTAGCATTAGACTGTCTTGCCACCTGGAAAGTGCCAGAGATTAGTCTGCTGCTGAATGGCTTCTCAAATTTGGTATTTCGCTGCGTGAATGACTTTACATAGACTACTGTTCCTAGTGATAAATTCCCCTTCTCTGAATCTTTGCAAGAGATTTGTGTCCCATTGTCACAGATAACAGCCCTTGTGTAGCTGTCTTCATCAAACCAGTCTACAGTAGACTACAGTAGAATTATTTATATTTACAGACATGTAACGCTCTTCCCATCTGGAATAGTATCAGTGATAAATAGTAGATGCTATCCTAAGGGAAATGGACCACATAGATCAATGGCTACAATTTGTCATGGCTTGTCAGCCAGCTGTGTTCACAACATAGGAATGGGTCTTGAGGGCATGCTGTTCGTGCTGCACCAAATGACCTCACTAAGTGATTCACGTCTTTTTTTGCGCACAGCCTCCAAACCTTTGTATGCAGTCGTTAATTTTGTGTTGTGAACAATGCCCTTTGTCATCCAACAATTACAATATGATATTTTTGTAAAACTACTGTCCAAGGCCTAGTGGTGGGATGGACATATTGTAAACCTTTTCAACCTGGCTCATGAATATTGATTAGGTGACAGATTGTTGCAGGTATGTAGGTGTGAGGCTAACCATATTATAATTATGGGACAACGATTATCATGTACATGTATTTTATGGCTTGCAAACTTAAACATTTGAATTCCTGTGACATTTGGTTGTGAATTAGGCTTGATGCACATCGCAAGCATGAACGGCCCGTGAGCAGCTCGTATTTTTTTGGCGAGCATGTTAACAAATGAGTGAATTCACACCGGGAGCAGGAGTAATGCGGGAGCGTCAAGCAGGTGTATCGCGTGAGCAGCAATGAAGCGAGGGTTCTAGTAGAGAGTCTATTTTTGTTGCGCTGCTCACGCTCAATTAAAGTGACAGCACACTTTTGATGGACAAAATAAATATGACTTCACACAAAAAGCACTAAATGCACAGAATAAGCATGTCTATGGGTGTTTTAACAAGAATTGGAGTATGCCAGAAAATAAAATGAAGAATCAAAAATATTTATAGAAGATTTACCCATTTAAACGTTTTTAATTATTCAGTTTGGGTGAAAGAATGGTGTAAAAAAAAAAAAAAAACATAAACAGCATGTTCTATGTCGAAGTATGACTGAAACGACATGATCAGAACTGTTTTCTTTGTTGTGTTTGCTGTTTACAATTACATGTGAATCTTCATGTTAACATTCGAATCCCCATGTTAACAAACTTTCAAGACTATCAAGTTATAAACGACCAACTTCTAAAAACAAATTTATAGTTGTCTTTGTAGCTTTGGAGCTGCTGCTGTAACGCTGCACAAACGCTTTCAGTGTGAATGCTCTGGCGAATCTGCAGCTGCAGTGACGATGTAGTTACGCTGACGCGAAGCTGACGTGAAAAGGCCATTATGCTTTAAACTTATTGACAGACTTAGGCTATGGTTTTGTTGAAATTGTAAGAAAGACTAATTATTGTCTTGGTAGCATCAATAAGCATGGGACAAACCAATCAGAAGTGTTTTGCCATATATGTTAAGTGTTTGAGTATATTTATCTTGGATTTTCCTGTATAGTTGTAATAGATTTTAAATAATTAAATTTCGAGCAATTATTAGAGATATATGTGAAACGTAAATGTATAATTATAAAAAATAACATTTTAAATAATAAATTATGCAATTAAAAATGGAAAATGATCAATTTAAACAGAAATATATACATTTAATTAAAATATTTTAGTTTATGTAAATGTATGTATTTTAAATGTGTATTTTTTAAATTAGTACATATATAATATATACACACATACGTTTAAAATACATATATTTACATTTTACATGTGTGTAATACATTTATTTACATACATTTAAATATTTAAGAATATAAAATATGAATACCTATTTAAATATTTTAATTAAAGGTGTGTGCGTGTGTATAATATATCTGTATCTGTATGTGCAGATATATTCACAAAAATCCATAGTGTAGAGCCCTTTTTTATTGACTATTATTGCAAGACAGAGGTGTTTTGTAGCTGGCCACAGTTTCTTTATTTGCAAAGAGGTTTTTTCTTTGGCCCTACAGCAAAACCAGTTGAGAACCACTGCCTTAATAAACAAAAAAATTGCCACATATTATGTAGAGATTGGAACATCTAATTAGTCTCAGCATGCTCATGGGTAAAAACATAATTGTTCATAAAATATTTCTGTAATTGTGCTCAGATGCACAGGTGCAGATTTAAGATGTGTATTGTTTCTTTGTTGATGCCATTTGAAATCTCTTTTAGCAAATGACTCTGCCTCCAGGTGAACTTGCAGACAAAGCCAAAACAGATCAAGAAATGTAACTAAACTGCTTTCCCCAATAGAAATGTTTTGCATATAACAAGGCACAAATGTCACCTCCTGCCATCTGTAATATAACTCATTGAATATGGCCATGCCATTTGGAGCACAGGGACATCAGGTCTAGGCTGCTACTCCCTGACATTCAAAGAGCACCAGCACCCTGCCATGCTGCTTAAAAAAGAGCCCAGATCAAGAGTAGGCAGGAGACATCTGAACGCTCTTCAGCTTACCAGTTGAAATGATGGCATTTTGGCTTTTTAGTGTGTCATAGGTTAAAGCGATTTAAAAAAATAACCATCCTTAGATGAACTACTACTTGTTTGTTTTTTCTTAACAGTGTTCAAATTAATGTAAAGGTCGAAAACGTGTGATCAGCTAATTATTACAAAGATTTGTGCAATTTAGCGAAGTGTCCTGTCTTGACTTATGTTATCAGCACCCTTTTTACATTGATCTTAATCTCATTGTCTTTGTTGAGCATACAAACCCTCAGGCATCTTCTGGTCCCAGCAGATCAGTCCAAGTAATCATCGAAATACCATCTGATTTAATTAAGATGGGAGTAAATCATTTAAATGAGCAAACAGTCAATGTTTTATGTCTGTTCTTGAGTCAAGTTAAACTCATTAGTCAAGTTAAACATGTTAAACCTGTGCTTAATGCCTTGAACTGAAGTATTGCCATTCTTAACACACTTATTTCTTTCAAGTGTATGTTCACGTTTTGTCACATCACTAATTGTTTTTGGCCTGAAACAGTTTGTGTATCATAGATCTAGACCGCAGAGATCCCAGTATTGGTAGGAGAGTCCCAAATTCCATCAGCCATCCAGATCTTTCCAACAGTAAGTGGCACTGCAATACGTACATTTATGCTTTTTAAAATAACTCTCGAAACATATGGGCTGTAATCAAAACTCTTTTTCCTACCTGTTCTCCACAATGGTTACCTATAATATCCTCTTTTTGATTTTATTTTGATTTATCCTCTTTTTTTATTTCAATGTTAACAACTTAGCGCATTTACTTTAAAATTGACATGTATAATCTGGAGACCCTCATGACAAAAAATATGAGAAGTATTGCCTAATTGACCTATATGTAGTGAGCACAGTGTCCAAACTTCACAAATCTTTATGCAGTTAGACAGTAGAATGATCTGAAAAGGAACAATTTGTATCCTGGAATCCACACGATCTGTTCTTTCAAATTTGGCAATCTTGTTAATTTTCTATTGTCATTGACTCTTTTGTTACACTCGTTTTTCTTCATAACAATGTTAGCAGTGCTCAATGTTTTGACTGGCCACCTAGTTCAAAATTTGCCACTGTGAGGACAAATCGTCTCAGAGTGCATGTCATTTCAATTCATCTCTGTTTGAAATATGCAGATAAACTGGCTTGTCGTGGCTACTACACTCTGAAGAATTCGGAAAATATCATGGATTATAGCTAGTGGAAGTGAATGCAGAGTAAATTAATTTACCCTCTGGTATTTTCATGTGATGGTCAGCTCTAATGAGAGACTCTAGGTCTGCACGCAAAGCAGCACATGCCCCTTTTATAACCCCGTGATTTTCAGCCGTGCAAGTGCAACCAAAACCGTTTTTTTTTTTTTTTGTGAACCTAAGTTTGGCAAGTAAAGTAAAAATATTTTGGATTTGAAATGAAGGGAAAACAACAACAAATTTTTCTGCATGACATCAAGCATATGTGCTTGTGGCACTAATGATCAAAATCGTTCTGTTAATACAGAACAATCTCATCGCACCATGTATAATTCATAAGTGAGCTCAGCATTGACTCTGTGATGGGAAATACAGTGCATCTCTAATGGCTGAAATCATCGAATACCAGAGAGCAGGTGTCCTAACTATTGTTATAACAGTCTTATGGGAAACATGAAGCTACATTAGTGTGCCAGTCGGGCTAAGGTGTAAATAATAACCAGGCTGTAAGGTAATTGCCCTGCGAAGGAGCAGTCAGTCTGTCTTTATGCATATATCTGGGAGTGGATGTACAGCTAGATGCCCAGATACAATGAACCTCTTTCTCCTGTGGAATTAAAGGGTGATTCATATCCTTCCACGCATCAATGATAATGCAATTATTAGTCATGAACATGATCACTTGACTGCCCAAAATGGCTGGGTTGTTTATGTGCACATACATTTTTGTCAGATCATTTTTCTTTGCTGAGGAGATGTGCGACCCAATTAAAAAGAGAGTGTCTGGAAAATAAGTCACTCAAGATTTTGACACAGTGGAAGACAGCGTCAGGTTTTCACACTGTTACATCATTAAATCCCACACTCTGTGGGAAGAAAAGCAATAAATATTGTAGAGTTGCAGTTGGTCACTTGCTGTCAGTAACATGCTGGTCATCTGGAGCTGATGGTCTAATCACAGCCAGACCAAGGGAGACAGTTGTGGCATATGCCGTTGGTGCAATATTTTAGATATTCAATCTCACTCTAAACATTGGTGAAAAGGTTTGCTTCTAGATTTAGCACCAGAGTGTAGGTACTACATTATATATATGTATATATATATATATATATATATATATATATATATGTGTGTGTGTGTGTGTGTGTACAGTATAAAATTAAATCTAAATTATATATATATATATGTATATAGATAGATAGATAGATAGGTGTGTGTGTGCATATATATCTGTGTGCAAATAACATTTTATATTTATAAAAAAATTGGAGTATATATATAAAATATAAAATTAGAAATGTACATTTATATGTAGAATTTAAAAATAAAAGTATAAAAAAGTATAAAGTAAAAGTGTATATACAGTGGGTACGGAAAGTATTCAGACCCCCTTAAATTTTTCACTCTTTGTTATATTGCAGCCATTTGCTAAAATCATTTAAGTTATTTTTTTTATATCTATCTATCTATCTCTCTGTCTGTCTATCTATCTAATTTTTTTTATATCCGATTTGTATGTGTGGTATTATTTCTGGAAGTACCCCATATTTTGTATGTATGATAGCATGTTAATGCATATTTCATACTTAAAAACACTTACATATTAACTTCTGTGTTAATTTTTAATTGTACTTATTTTAATCCGAGTTACAATTTTTTGTCCTGTTTTACAACCTTCCTCAAGGTAACGGTTCATTCCAAGGTTGATGGTGAAAGTAAACTGCGAGTTTTTGAAACATACACAATGCACGGCATCAGTAATATTGTGCTCATTTATGTATTTGAAAGACTAATGGAAGTTAATACAAATCATTCAGATGATTCAACCAAAAACATTGACTTTCTTTTTTCCCTCCAGCACCCTTTTAGTATTTTTTTCCTTGATAAGATCTCATTTTTATTTTGTAAAGTTTTTAAAGTCTAAGGCAACACGTGAGATGTATTTGTTCTGCTGCAGCGTAACCGTGCTGCCCAGCGTGCAATTAGCAAAGCAAACTCAGTGCACTGCGCATTTGCCTTTGAAGATAATTCACTGCTGAATTCTGGGATCTGTTTAGAAGATTATAAAAGCTTTACTAAAGCAGGACCTCCTACTCTGTGCAATGATTATGAAGACAGGTTGCAAACTGTGCTATCATCTGCATTTTAACTGCCAGCCAAGTAGTTGCGTGCCAGATGAAATGGCTGGCGATGGAAGCTCTCTGGTTGGCCCTGTAGATTACTAAGAAGGAGAATGAAACATACACAACTCACAGATTTGAATTACAGCAGGCTGTTTCGAACCACATGGCCTACCCACACAGCACTCCAGACTATCATTACAGGGCTAATAAAGCGATAAAGCAAAGCATCCAGCTAGACAGAAATCCCACACTCACTGACAATGCCACAGGTCCAAGGCTACTTTATCTCTCGCTGCATTTAATCAGATTATTACCTTGACTGTTAACTTGAGTGGTGTAAATTTAAATGCATAAACTTTAACAAGTTTCATCTGCCTAAATTATCTGGAGTTTAAGCAGAGAGGAGAGATTATAAGCATACACTACCATTCAAAAGTTTGATGCTTTTCAACGGTTATGCTCATCATGGCTGCATTTATTTGATCAAAAATACAGTAAAAACAAAAAAACTAGTACTGTTGTCTATTTTAATATATTTGAAGATTATTTTTTTCCAGTTATAGCAAGGCTACTGCTTCAGAGTCACATGATCCTTCAGAAATCATTCTAATGCGGTGCTCAAGGATATTGTTCTTATCATCAGTGTTGAAAACAGTTGTTAAGTTGCTGCTTAATATCTTTGTGGAAACCATTATACATTTTTTTCTCAGGATTTTTGATGAATAGAAGGTTCATAAGAACAGCATTTGTTTGAAATCTTTTGTAATGTTGTGCCTTTTACTGTCACTATGATCAATTTAAAGTGTCCTTGCTGAATAAAAGTATTACATTTTAATTCTTTAATTAAACTTTTGAATGGTAATGTATCTTATTTTAAGTTTTTTTAATTCAGTGACTCAGTTTAGATAATTTAGTTGTTAATCATTTTTATCCCAATTTGTAAAGTTCACGATAAAAATAAATTGCTATTTGATTTACTAAAGGAATGACTGCAAATCATGTAGCAGTGCAAACATGCCCCAAACGTGTTCTAAACAAAATTTGTATGGAATAATCTCACATACTTGCAGACTGGTTCACACTTGCAGTCTGCCTTGATCTGGCCTACTTTGGGGTTGTGTGCCATTCCCTATTTAACTGAGAATGCCTTTTCAAATTGAGAACTAGGATTTGAATTTACATCTTTTTAAATTGAGTTAAACAGGATGCAGAATTTGCAGTTTGAATTTTAGGGATAGATGGATGGATGGATGATTCAGTAAATTCATCTTCCTTTCACTCCAACTCGAATTCCAATTCAACATCCTGTCTAGTTCAAATTCAGTGCAAAACAATCCAATTTTTCAATTCTATTTTTTTTCTCAACCCTGTCACAATTGCAATCTTCAAATCAACTTATATACAAAGTTCCCTTTGAAATAAAATTGTTTGCCATCTGCTTTCCGCAATGTTGATTGCATTAAGTGCAACACAATGTATGATAAGAGCAATTCCTATAGAAAAACAGTCATGTTTGTTCTGAAAAGAATGGCAATTATTTAATTTAATGCATAACACACAGCTATTCTAGTGCATTTTGAATAAAACAGGTGTTTCCGCTGCTCAAGAAAGTGGTGCAATTGTTTAGAGTGTTCAGAGACCATGTTCTTTTGAAATAAGCAAGACTTGAGGATTAATTCTCCATACATGCTTTGTATTTTAAGCTTCAGAGCTTCCATCTAATTTCTTTGTGGAAGTTTGCATGTGAATATATTTGAAATGGGTCTCTCTTGGCATTCCTGATGCATGCATGGCTGAGGGGAAATCACTCAGCGTCTTAGCCCGTCTCCTCTCAGTTGACACTGTGTAGTTCTCCACGGGGGCCTCATCCTTGCCTGTAAACCTGTTTAAACATTATAATAATTTTAACCCTGCTCCTCATTTCAACTCAGTGAATATGATAGAATACCAGGGAGGCCAGAGCTTCGCTACAGACACGCAGATGTCTATGGAAAGCTCAATTGGAATTCAGAGAATTCTCCATTGAATCGAGCTTATTTTATGAACGCTTAGTGTGTTAGTAATGAAGTAATAGGACAGGTACCTAATTTTTTATTTTTTATTTTTTACATTATTTCATTTGTTTAAAGAATTTAATTAATGGTAATTACCCAAGACAAAATGGAAAACAAGATATTCAGTGCAAGATATCCAATAAAAATATGGCATGACAGTGATATTATAGCTTCCCAGAGGACTTGCTGTGTGATATTCAGCATGCTTCCATGACTATAAAATAGATCATCCAGCAAGTGGTTATTCAGTTAAGAGAAACGTCTTTGAATCTCACAGAATTGTGAAGATTGGCTAGTTGCCGCTCTTGGAAGAGCAATATTTAGTAACTATTATATCAGCTATAAGGTAGATTTTAACTGACAGTTTAAACTGTTCTCAAGATTTTTTTTACATTGTTGCATTGCATCGTTTTAAAGCAGTTTAAATAATATTTGTAATTTGTTTAAAACATTTTTCATATTTCTTTTTCATATTTCTTTTTCATATTTAAAATTCTATTTTGTTTTTATATTAAATGACCAGATTTGTAATAATTGTATTATTTTAGCTGAAAGCTTGTTTAAAGGCAAATGCCATTGCGACAACTTACCCCATATAGTGTGACAACATTCCCTGCTGTTGGGTTCAAAGAACTGTGTCTTTATTCTGTTCAGTAACCTGCCGAAATCCATCATCTGACTTTCAGAAATAAATCTACTCTGAAAAATCTTCACTGGAGTAAAACATGACAACTGGCCCTGGTCATCTCCACTGATGTGATGCTCAAATCAAAATGGGCCATTGAGAATTTTGTGGATGAAAATAATTCCAAAAACAGATGACCAACAAACAACTTGGATTAAGCTAAAAGAAGAATGATTTTTCTGTGGTTTTCTCATTTCCCTCCCTGATTCATTCATTGTGTCTGGTGAAGAGGCTTGTTTAGGACCTACACAGTTCCCTCGGCATACCTCGGCCAGCTGGCACAGACTAGAGATGGTCATGAAGTAGTCAACCATAAAGTCTGTAGTTTTAAGATTTAACGTACTGGCATGCAGACAGCACTGCACACAGAAAGCCAAGAAGATCCCTAAGAGACAAGATATACTCTGAAAAATGTGAAAGCATGCCAGTTTATAAAGAAACCACAATGTCATAAAATCGTATTAGGTGCAATGAAAGCACAATTAACCCTTAGAATAGAATCCAAGTCTTAGTATAAGATTTTATTTAAAACATTGCAATTTGTATTAGATTGTAGCAGTTCAAGACATACCTGTGTTCAAATCCAACCAATAACAATGATCAAATGGTCTCAATCGGTGTAATAATGATAAGCAGGAAGATGAAATGGGTAAGGCAATTTATGTCATTTTCGGTTATGTGGCTGTTACGCACATCATGTGTTAATGCTCTCAATAATAGGCAGCAGTTTTCCGTAAGCTGGTTCATGTAATGAAGTGTCATTAGTTTATTCCATCTGCCAGTGCATTTTTGCCATCCAAGTGTGAAAAACTCAAAATAGCAGGTACAAATTACTTCCCGTTGCTTTTGGCTACATCAGTCTCGTTTCCAGTGAGCTGGAAGTCCCACCCACCCCCTCTCCTTACTATACCTGTGGGCCCTGAGAAAGCACATCCCATAATCTTGTTGGCTTGTCTCCAGCAGGCTGTCCCATATTCTACAGGAGCTGTTTTCAATTCTACAAACGCAGAGTTTCTAATTTAACTCTTGCTTTAAAATACGGGCAGATCCGTTGAGAGTCTTTGATGTTTAAGATCAATCGCCATTGTCGTTTCTTAAACAGCCCGTTTCTGAGAAGTTCTGTGCATCTGAAACGGCAAATGACTATTGGATTGTTTGAATTTTAAAGTAAAGTATTTTAAAGTAAGTAAATTGACATGAAAATATTTAAGAACCAGCTGTTAAACATATGTCCTTGAGTCTTAAGTTTGTTATGTTTGCTTGGATTCTTGGCTTTTTTACGTGTAGGCTCTTATATTGATATGTATGTTTGAGGTCATTGGAAGAGTAGCTAGAAAATTTGTTTTGTCACATGAATGGTTTTACATTCATTTTTCCAATTGTTTGGGATTTTGTATATTGTTTTATTTTTTAATGGTATTTTTTTTGGCTGAAAAGCTCATAATAGCTTGTTTAATGGCAAATTCCATTGTGACAACTTTAATGAACTGTATTTTTGTCCTGTGCAGTAACCTACATACACACATTAATGGTTTCTTTACACATACTACACAATCTGTATAATGAAATACATTCAAAAGCAAGCAAGACACTTTATTATTGATTTGTTTCTGGCTAGAGTCAGTTAGAATTACAGTTTCCATTTAAAAACTATTTCCTGGCTTCCACCTATGCTTGTTAAACTCATTGTAAAGGGTTAAGGACTCTTCAGAGTGACATGAGGAACTGTTTCCTAGTTTTGGTATGGCATACTTCACACATGCCTTTCTCTGCTGTGTTGAAACATGTTCTGCCTCCAGTCAGTGTCTGAATACAAAGGAAATGACTTGTCAGGACATGTTTCCATAACTTTTCTAACTGGGCTACACAAAGCAGTGTCACAGTAAATAGATTGCTATTTCAGTATAGCTGCATTTACATGGACTATAATTATAATAGACTCTAATGGTGCTTTTCCACTGCATGGTACGGCTCGGTACGGTTCACTTTTTGGGGGTTTTCCACTGGGTACAGTGCCTGGTACCTGGTACTTTTTTTAGTACCACCTCGGTTGGGGTTCCAAGTGAACCGTACCGTTACCAAAACGTGACGTGTAAACTCTGCTGATCACGGATTGGCCGGAGAGAATCGTCACTACCTGCGTCACTGAACTTGCGACACAAACACAAAAGAACCGCTAGATTTAAATCAGCACAGCCAGCGAAGGATCGAACGCAACTGTTTTGAACGAGCGCACCTTTTTTTAACAACCAAAAAGTTTTGTTGTCTGTTGTGGAAGAACAGACGTTCCTCTCGTTGATAGCAGAGGAGCGGATCCAGCGAGAGCTTGATGGGGCGACGCGGAATGAAAAAGTTTTTTTTAGGAGTCGTGGTAGTAGAGGCGGCGCAACTATAACGACATGTGAATAATCCCGCCCACTCTAAAGCGGTACTGAACTGCAGTGAAAACGCATACCGTGCCGAGCCGAACCGCGTCGTGCCGTACTGAGCCGTGCCGAACCGAGTCGTACCACGCAGTGGAAAAGCGCCATAAGACTAGCAGCCCTGGCCAAATATGAAAAGTCTGACTTGAAACTTTGTTTGGATCGAAAAAGGGTGTTGAAAACCTTTGATAATCTGTTTGATTATATATATTGAAATACTTAGCCTTGCAAACACTAAATCTGTTAGATTTCAGCAGTTGGGACTTTTTGTGCAGGAATAATTTCAAGACATTTCCCACAAAGAAACCGTAAATTTGAAGGGGTAGTTCACTCAAAAATGAAAATCCTGTCATCATTTACGTACATTCATGTCACTCCTGTCTGAATTTCTTTCATCTGTGGAACACATTATTTCAGTAAATATTTTAAATAAATGTAACTTAAAAGTATTTTGGAAACGTGTATGCCTACAAAGATTTGTCTAGATTACTCAAGATTCAATTCAATATATAAAAATTCAATATAATCATTAAAACAAACTCTACAAATCTATGTTAAGTAAGCTACTTAAATTATGCAAGTAGCAAATTGTATATGTAATTTGTATTTGTTAATGTTTTAAACAATGATTTGTTTTTATCAGTGTACAATGAAAGCCAAAACAGTTTTGGACTCACTGAATTTCATTGTATGGTCAAACAAAAAAACGTCTTCAAAATATCTTCTTTTGTGTTCTATAGAAGAACGAAAGTCATATAGTTTTGAAATGACAGGAGAGTGAGCAAAAGATTTTCATTTTTGGGTGAACTCTCCTATTAAAGGCCTTTTATTAAACTCTCCTATTGAACTGCCTTTTTAAAATTATTTTGTACTGTTCTCTGAGGTCCACTTATAATGTTATCAAATTTCTTTCATCAAAATACATCATAATTTAGAAGTAATATGCTATTTTCTGTCCTGTTTTGACCCTCTCATCAGAACGCTCTGTTTGAATAGGCGTGGAGGATTGTAGACTCGGAAGTAAACACCCACTGCTATGATTGGCCTACAGTTGTGTATGTTTGACAGCCTACATTCTTCACAGATGGACGCTGCTGTGATTTAGGTAAAAACGCACAAATACTATATAGTATATCTGTAATAACATACAAAGCAATAGTGACCACATAATAAAACAGTTACTCACAGTTGTGTGGTGCGACATTACTGTCGAATCCAATATAGTCGCACAGCATCGACTTTTAGTTTACATTTTTTTGACAATCCTCTGTCGCTTTGTTTGTAAACGAATCCGTGGTAAAATGAAGTGAACAAAGACCAAGTTCGTATTGGCGCAGTCTGGATCTTCATTAAAAATTAAGTTCATCCACTCTTTCCTAATGTTGAGATCAGAAGGAAGGCGATGCAAAGACTGTTTTTCTACAATCTGGCACTGCACAGTGTCTTCTTATCTTCGGAGCATCTTCATCGTTTGGTTTCTGGGTAGACCTGCATTTGCCTCTCTTGTTATTTACCCACTACATGCGTGAATTGGTGGGCGGGGCTAAACAGGCAGTGATGTAGAAGCAGGTGTTGATCATCTTCTGCTGAGGTGGGGTTTAACCACACTATTATGTCATAAAGTGGCACATTCCACAACCTGTCGTTTTTTGCAGACTGGCTTCAATATAAGCTGTTTTTAGACTAACAAGAAAGTTTTGAGTTCTGAAACTTACAGGTTGTTTTTATAGTACAATGACCTCTAATATGTCGAAAAATCAAGGGAATTTTGATTTCTCACTTCATGTCCATTTAATATTAGAGAATGAGGGATTGTGCAAACCACTTGAGTTAATAAGAGGATAATTGTTTATTAATTGGCTAAAATGATAATATATGTAAAGTCAAGCTGTTGATATTATATTTACTTAGAAACAAATTAGTGCATCCAAATATAAGTTAAACATAAAACATAACAAAAGGGCATTTCTACTGGAGTTTTGTACAGAAAACATGGACAGAAAACCTCGGACACTTGGCTCTCCATAAAACAGACATCAAATAGCTCTGGGCAGAATTCAGCTGCGAGCAGCACAACACTCTCCAGAATAACACTAGAGCATGTCATATCTGCGCCAGCACAAACCAAATAGTTTGTATTGGATTATGTGAAAGAGTGTGTGAGTGTACAATAGCAAATAAAGGGATGATATACACCCGCTAGTCTTGGGGTAAAGAAGCAGGCATTCATGTGCTATATGATTCTTCTCTGCAGGTTCCGTAGTGAATGAATAATAGAGAACAAGGACATGCTTGATCAGTGAGCGCAACCCTGCCTGTCAGAGTCGTGGATGTGAGGAGAATCATACCCTTGTTTTTCTGGAAAATGTCCTTGTATGTATGTCGTATAAATAGGGGCCATGTTTAGTCCCCGATGCAAAAGAGCCCCCCTGACCAAACCCTCACTGCTCCTGGATTAGAATAAGAGTAACAAATGGCTCTTGTAGAATGTGTTTTCATTGCAGTTGTGGCCACAACACTGGGTCAGGTGATCTGCCGCAGCGATTCCCCCGGGCTATGCGCTTCGCTCTCTTTCATAGAAATTTACTGAAGCAATAAATCTGGTGTGCTTGTGGAGAAAAATTAAAGTGGAGCCTCCCAGGAGGCGGAAGGGAAGTAAGAGAAGGATATAACAATGCCTACAAGTAGAAATTCAGGCTAACCTCTCTGGAGGTTGTGTCAACTTGGGAACAAAGGCTTCTCAACCTGGAGTCCTGGCTCAAGGGCTAAAGTCCATTTAGTGGGGAGGGCGGTTCATAACGCCAATCCACTACCTGGGAAGTGGGGTATTACTTTTTCCGGTACATTTAAGGTTAATTTCTCCACCCTTGGTGAGAATACAAATACAGTTCTTGTGTGATAGGCTGAATGATTACAGGACCTGAGGATGAATATATTTTTTTTCAACACGTTTAGATTTTGAAATAGTTGTTTTCTATGGTTTTGATGTTAAAACTCCCTTTTAATTATTGAGTTTGCATTTGGATTCCTAGTATAGTCTTTTGTAAGTATTGTTGTCTCTATGGCAAATTGCTTATGTTCCTGTGTTGTAAGTCGCTTTGGATAAAAGTCTTTGCTAAATGCATGTAGGTTAATTGTACTGGCCACAGGAAGTTAATTGGAATGAAAGGAAGAGGATTTTTTTTTAGTTACAATTCAAAGAAATTATGTGAAATTAATCTTATTTGTCTATTGCTCTATGTATCACTCTATCTATCTGTCATTTTCTCATTCTGTGTATCGTTTTATCTGATATTCTGTGTTGTTCTATGCTTTATCCATCCGTCATATCGTATATTTCATTTGTTCGTTCATCCAATTTTTCTTTGTTTGTTCTATAATGTTTATTCATTATATAGTTTGTTTTTCATCTTTTCATTTGTTTGCATGTTAATTTGTTTGTTTGTTTATTCATTCATTTGTATGTTTGCTTGTTCATTCTTTCATTTTTTAAATTTCTTCATGTGTTTGTTCGTTTGTTCATCCGTTTATTCATTTGTTTGTTTGCTTGCTCATTTGTTTGTTCATTCATATGTTTGTTTGGCTGTTTGTTCGTTTGTTCATTTGTTAGTTTTTATTTGTTCATTTATTTGTTCATGTGTCCGTTTGTCTTTGTTCATTCGTTAATTAATTAATTCAATCATTCATTTGTTTGCTAGTTTTTTTATTCGTTTGTTTGCTCATTTTTATTTGTTCATTTTCTATTTTCTGTTTAAATAGCAGCTACGTGAATTTCTTTAAATTTCAATTAATTTCAGTTCTTATTCCTTAAATTTAATATTTAATTGCATTTCTGTATCCTGTTTTTCAGGAATTGAAACTGTCGGGTTAAGCATAATCAGAGTAAGATAAATGATATATGAATTAATTTTCAGTTCTGTAGCTCAAAAAACGAAATGCTATAATACGACTGTAGGTCAAATAATTTCATGAACACATATGCTATCAATGAATGCACTAATGAAGCCACAATTTGTTACGATTCCTTTCAAGTAACATTTGGTTTTGTATCACATTGCACGCACTGTTTAAAGCCTTGTTGAGTGCTGTCTGTTTGTTTTTTTTCTTTCATTGGGCTTTTTAGGTTTGCCACATTTCCTCTTATTGACACGGGGGTGTGGAGTGAAGGGAATGGTGCAGTAATAGCCGTTGAATGCTCTGGCTGTGCGGCTCCTACCACAGGACCCACACATTCCAGGGATTACTCTTATTACCAGCCATTCTCTCAATGGAGAACAGAGTGGCCTAATGAAATATTCAAATGGATGAGGGGGATAAAGCTCTCCATTACTGAATTAAATTTTCAGAATGTTTGTGGTGCTTTTCTTTGAGTATTTGTGTGCATTAGAGAAACTGATTAAGAGTACGCAATGATTATCAGCCTTATAAAATAACATTTCAGAGCCATTTGTGATGAATTGTAGCATGTTCGTAATAATTTAATCAGTAATTGATTTAAAGCCTGTGCAAATGTACTTTGTCCTGAGATCTCAAGGGGTGGTGAGATGGTGGACTCTGCAAGACCAGTAATTTATTGCAATAGGACTATTGCATTTACAAATCCACGTGGTTCAGGTTCATGATTCATCTCTCTTAGCCAATTAGCAATGTTACAACAATCTCGAATCTTAAAGTAAGCTGACACAAAACTGTGACTACAGTAAAGTCAATATGACTTAATTCATAAATGCCTTAAAAATAAACATCACAAAATATATTCAAAAGCATGCGTCTGGTTTCAAATAAATGTTTGCAGTAAAAATAAGCCCATCATGAACAGGCTACGAATGCACAGTCAGAGTATATTGAACGGGCATTGCTTAGCTTGAATCCGGGACTTGTAATAGCCCATAGTCCAATGTTAGGTCTGCCTGAACATCCTGAGCAAATGATATACTAATGGGATTTCTCGCTGAAATCTATTAACCTTGAGTCCACCCATAAATTTCATGCAGTTTAGCTAAATGATGACTGTAGAGAATGGCACCATGTAACCAGTGGGTGTGAAGCTGTCATTAGATCAAGGATGATGTGATGACCCCTCCTATTCAAACAAGGTTATAGTTCGATTGCTTGCATTAGATCTACATTTGATAAAGGATGAAATATCATAACAAAGGTATGTGCAAAACAATGGTTTCTGAGTCACTCAGTAATTCTGAAACTGATTTTATGCCTCAAAAATAATACATTCATCATTTTTTTTACCTCTGTTTTATGATGTTGCCTCTGGGTAACAAAGCCATATTATTTACTTAGCAACCAGATGATGCATATATGATGGCATTAAAATGGTTAAATGGAGGACTTACCAATAAAATGCTTTTTGTTTTGTCACAACATTACCTGGTGGCCAATTTAAAACCTGGTTCTGGCATAGTACACAATATTGCAGTTATCATGTGTGTGTGTGTGTGTGTGTTTAAGATTATAAACCATTGAATTTTCAAAAATTTTAGATAGCTATAAAAAAAAAAAATAATAAAATAGATATTTTAAATAATCATTAATTAAACAGTTGGCAATTCTATTAGACTCTGTCATGTAGCAGTAATTGTAAAATATATCATGCTAATTTGCTTTTTTGTTAACATATTTACTATTCTGTCATCAGTAAAAACATGTATAGTCACCTACATTTACTATAATATAGTAAATTCAACTGTATTATTATTAATAATATAAAAAAATATTCATTTTTATTTCATTCAATAGCACAATGTTGCTTTCAGGTAATATACCATAACAAATACTGCCCCAAACATTGTTTTTGAATAGGGGTGGGCGATATGACCAAAATCTTATTTCACGGTATGATACATTTTATTTCACGTTAACGATATATACCTCGATATAGCTTTTTTTTGTTTGTTTTTTGTTATTAAAATTAAGAAAAATAAGCAAATTACAAGCACAACAGAACAAATAAATATGAAATAAACTTTTAATTTATTCAGCTACAGTAGGCTAGGTTTATTTAACATTTAAGAAATATTACAGAAATTGAATAAAGTGTATAAATAAAACACTGCATAGTCTTCATTGTATCAATCAAACATGATTAACATTAATAATGACAGACAGCAGCAGATAAATAAGGCTGCTGTCCCTTTAAGACCAATCCAATATACTGAAACGGTTTTCACCCAACTGTTTACATTTATTTAACACATAACCAGTGTTAATTTCATCAACGTCATTTTTTTCACTGACGACAACGAGACTATAACGAACTAAAACTCTTTTTGAATGACAAAACTATGACATAAATCTATTGACATTTTTGTCAACGAATAAAAACGAGACAAAAATGTTAGGGAGGGACGATTTGGGAAGAGATTCATTCAAGAACGAATCTGTTGTGTGGTTCCAATCTCCGTGGTTCGGAGGTTAGATGCGTGCATACATATGAACTGGCGGGACATGAGCTAACATACACTTGCTGCATGTCGCATAAAACGTTCAAAAATGTCAATATGTGGGAGTAAGAGAAGAGCAGAAATATGGATAAATCTGACGACGCAAGAGAGAACTCAATTCGGTCCGGTTTTCTGAGCACAGAGACTGAAGCATACACACAGAAAGCACGTCTCACACCGCGCGAGTACTCTTGCGCATCGCATGAACGGAGAATTACACACAAAAGGATGTCGAATTGTCCGTTTTGATGAGTATTCATGTAAACACAGTTAATTACATCTGAAGTAAACTTAAACAGCAGGGAGAACGTGTATCAGTACATTGCATC
>NW_015649661.1:205647-218715 GCF_001515625.1 Sinocyclocheilus rhinocerous
TCGACTAAAACTAAAAACAATTCAGAAGACTAAAATATGACTAAAACTAAATGGCATTTTAGTTAAAAGACTATGACTAAAACTAAATCAAAATTTGCTGTCAAAATTAACACTGCACATAACCAACTGTGTGTGTGCTTCGTGTGTGTCAGTCAGTGCGAGCACCGCTTTGAATTCTTTTTCATTGCATATTGCACTTAATAACTCGATCAAGTGCGTCACTCTTTAGTTTCTCATTCATGCATGTTTCCTTATCACTCAAAGGTGAATATAACGTTTAAGCAGTATGTTACACAGATATATTTGCATACCGCGGAATACACGATATAGCAAAATTTCTAACGATAGACACTTTATTCCGTGGTAATGATATATACCGTCATACCACCCAGCCCTATTTTTGAAAATATGTTTTAAATATGTTTTTGATTTTAATGAATTATTGCTATTATAATCTTTGCAATATTGGGTTAAAACTGCCCACACTGAGCTTTAGTGATTTTGCCTTAATACTAGTCTGGGTTATTTTTCTCTCAGCTTGACCTTAACATTTTTTAAAGAGCACACAATTTTGGAATGAGATTATTAATATTGTTTTTGTCTCCACGAAACAAGCACTCTTACAGAAACTGTGCCAAGAAAAGATTTTTTCAAAAAACCTTGATAAGATATAACTGCCCTGAAAGCACATCACTTCTGATGGATTTGTTATTGCTACAAACGTATGTTGTAGACCGTTATTATTAAACTGCATTCGCTCTAAGGAACCATATCACCAAGAAACTCCAGGCATAATTAATTCTTCCAAAGAGTCTGATTGATAATAAAAGCCAATATAAACATGCGCCCAGCAGACAGGAGCACTTCATCAGTCAATTTCGTACTGTAAAGGAGCCTTTCCAGCCTCCTCCAGCTGCCTGTGTGGAAAGACAAGTCAATTGTGCTGTGCTTGACAATACTCATGAAATGGTTAGCTGGATTTCAATCGATGGCAAAGATTACCCCGTCATTTCACTGTCACTAGGGAAATGGTGGAGACTGAAAAGGGAAGTCAACTATCTTCTGCTCTCTTCCAAAAACCATGCTGCCCATGTCCAATGACATATGCTACCGGTTTTTTCATTCCTTGAGTGAAAAAAATGTAATGCCAAGTAAAAGACAGTTACAGTCAATGTGAATTACTGAATTACTGTGAATAACTGCAACCCATTTTTACTTCCATAATATTACATAATCACAATTAGAGTGAGTAACAGGATACTCAAGGAGACAAAATGTGGTGTGGGATTTTATTCTTAGAAATTTCTAGTTTATAACATGCATTTGAAAAAACAAATCACACCAAACATCTTCCCTTGTAATGACTTGTAATGAGAAGCGTTTCTAAATCTGTTGTCCAACAAAAGTGAACATTCTAACATGTTTTTACTCCACAACATCAGTTGAATGTTTGAAATAACTTACGTTTGTCATCTGATGTGGCTTCTGTCCACAGAATGAGGCAGAAAATATATTCTAAACCGTAATAAAGGCTATGCCGCTTAGCAATGGATTATAAATAGACTTTTAAATTTTTTGAAAATACCCAAGATGGCTTTGAAGAACACAGATAAACCATATATTGTTGTAGTAGTGTGTTTATTGTTTTCATGTTTGATCAGTTTAAGTGTTTCTATCTTATTTTTAGTTACAGCAGCGATGCCTTCGTCCATATTAGGGATTTTCTGATGAGTATGAATGAAACAGATATTACATGTGTTTATAGCACCCAAAAATGGCCAATCCATCCTATTTTGGGTAAAAATAGGAAAAATTATACTTTTCTGAAAAAAGAAATTTGAAGTAGACATGATTTCTGGCATAGTACACAATATTGCAGTTATCGTGCGTGTGTGTGTGTGTGTGTGTTTTAAGATTATAAATAATTGAATTTTCAATAATTTAGATAGATTTAAAAAAATAAATAAAATAGATATTTTAAGTAACCATTAAGTAAACAGTTGGCTATTCTATTAGACTCTCTCACGTAGCAGTAATTGTAAAATATTATGCTAATTTGCCTTTTTGTTAACATATTTACTATTATATTACTATTACATATTTACTACTGTTTTTCTGCCGTGTACAGAAATGTACAGGAGTTTTTATTTATTTATTTATTTGGTTTGGTTAATTTATTTTAAAAATAGCAAATCGCAAAAAAAAAAAGAAAACTCTGATGTGCCAAGCCATCAGTTAAAAAAACCAAGGTATTTGATCAAATAAGTGCAGTCTTGCTGAGACTTCTTTCATATTGTATTTTTATACTTTTGACACATTTTACATACTTTTTACATACTGTACAAATATAAATGCACTGACTCAACATTTTAACATCTTTACTAGTTATACATCTAGTATTTTTAATTCACCTATGCCAGTATGTTAGTGTCATGTGTTGCTGCTGTCTAAATCAAGCGCTCGACGAAGGAGTTGGGAAAAGGCTATTTAATAACAAATCCACCGGAGAAATACAAACACACAGCATAACCAAAGCGTCCAAATACAAATAATAGCAGACAGGGAACTAAGGAACAGACAGGGCTTATAAACACGTGGAATGCAATTAGGGAGAACAGAAACAGGTGTGGAGCTAATTAATCAAAAACCATGGAAACTAACTAGGCAGGAATAACGGAAACACAGAAAACAAAACCAAAACCAACCATAAACGTGACAGTTAGTCCTTCATTATTAGATATATATCTTGATTTTTTTCAGTCTTTCGATGACTTTCAATCTTTATACATGTATTTTCTTCAAACTTGCTGTTTTTGCAAAACTAGTCTAATGAAATGCTTTTTGTGAAGCTTAATTAAAAAATTTTAAACATTGCATTATTTACGTTGCTACTGGCAGCAAAATCATGTGTGATTAATATATTTTAAATATTCAGTACATCACTAGCTGTGAGGAAGGTCGATTGTATGAGTGGAATATAAACAATTAACACCGACATACAGGAATTTGCATCTGACCAAACCACATTTGTGTTCATAGTGTAAATTTGAAACAATAAATCTGCCTCCTCCATTGCAGCAGGAATGCCCAGTTTCCTTCAAGGCTTCCTGCTTTAAGTCATCGAGCAGGCTGGAATGGTTTTCCTTATAACACTCAGTAGTAGAGCTCATGGGTCACCTCACGTGTGGATTCTGTGAGGACACATCAGTAAAAATGCGGGTGTGAGCCGCCTGAGGCCAGCGCCAATATAAGCCAGTCTGAGAGGACACATGGAGGGAGGTCAGAGGCTATTCCTGCTAGATTAATGTCATAAATTACACTGCATTTCGGACACATAAATTCATTGAGCTATGCTATCAAAATAGAAATCCCTGTTCCGGTAATGTCATACAGTGAATCATGGCATACAGTAAACAGCAAACCAATTCTAGCTTGCTCCAGGTGGCTGATGTTCCTTCTTCGGAGCCAACTGTGTGACATTTCGGGACCTGGAGAGAGGACGGAAATTAAAATCAGGAAAGTGGTGGAAATCGAAGCTGAATTTCATGTGAGGGGTTAACATAAAATGGTGGCAGTCGGTTTGTGAGGTATTTTAAGAATTTGTAGTTTTGTATGATATCAATTCAATTCAATTCAAGTTTATTTGTACAGCGCTTTTCACGATACAAATCATTGCAAAGCAACTTTACAGCAAATTAAGTTTCTACAATATTTAGTGGTAGCTTATCAGTGGTGACTGTCAGTTTATATCAACTATAAAACCGTAAATTTGTGTGCTTTTTAAGTATATTTTGATCGATAACACTAATGAAATAAACTAAAATCAATGTGAAAATACTTATCCTATCTCAGCATAGATATAAGGTAGATTTTTCCGAAAAGTATTCAAAGGCTGACTTCTTTTAAAACGTCATTATTTTTGCAGCTCTGTTTGGTGTCGACAGTGGTGCAGAATGACACGCTTCAGCTTTAAATCTTTGAAAAATCATTTCTGTTGCTTAAAAACAGCGGTTCTTCTTTAGGGAGAATGAACGTTCTCCTGCTCCACGGCTTTATGAATGTAACAGTTGTCCAAAACATCTTTTTCAGACCAACTTATACGACAGTTTCGCTTGAGAGCGCTTGCGAAATGTTTTGCTCCTCTTCAGACAGCAGAACACCATCTGTCTGATCTAACAAGCGCTGAGCTAGATCTATGAGCTCATGGAGATAAGCACTGCAACATTCATTGCCCAATCCTCTGAAACACAATACACAGACATTTAGAAGACCAAAACTATTTCCAAATGGACCTGAACAAACAATCTATTGTGGTATTGCTATTAAAATTAAATTGAGAATGGTTTTTGAATTCCAATTGAATTCCTGAATTGAGGTAGCAAACAGAAGGCAGAAAACGAATAGAAGACATTTATATAAGTACATTATATACACTACTGTTCAAAACTTTTTTTTTTTTACTGTTTTTGAACGAAGTCTCTTACCAAAGCTGTATTTATTAGATTAAAAATACAGTAACAAAATGTAAATATTATTACAATTTAAAATAACATTATTATTTTAATATATTTCAGAAAGTAATTTATTCCTGTGATGGCAAAGCTGATTTTTTTCAGCAGCCATTACTCCAGTTTTCAGTGTCACATGATCCTTCAGAAATCATGTTGATTTGGTTCTAAAGAAACATTCCTTAATATTATTATGAATGTTGAATTAATGTTTTGCTGCTTAATATTTTTGTGGAAACTGTGATGTTTTTTTCAGGGTTCTTTGATGAATAGAAAGTTAAAAACAACAGCATTAATTTTGAAGTAGTTAAAAAAAAAAAGTAACAGTCTATTAACATAATGCATCCTTGCTGAATAGAAGTATTACTTTTTTTTTTTTTTTTTACTTACTGACCTCAAACTTTTGAATGGTAGTTCAATCACTTTGAGTCATAGTTGTCATGCATCATTTACTTATAATACATTGTAGAACTACTACTGCGAAAAATACAGTGAAAGTATGGCAACTAATATTCAGGAATAAAATGCAAACGCATACTTTTTCCTCCCAGTACATGGCCATATTATTAAGCCAGTAATGAAAGAAGAGCAGTGATCAGGTAGTGTCCCTTTTTTTTTTTTGCTCTGCCTCTTTCCTGTTCTCTTACTCGTTCCCTCTTCCATAGTTGTAATCATTTTTCATTGTACAAAAGTAATTAGCCTAAAATAATCACACTCATATTTTGTATTGCACAGATACCGCTCTCATTGTGAAGACTATTGCCAGTTTGTTTTCTGTTCTGCAAGAGCTAAATTGAAATTTCCCTAGAAAAACATTTTTCAGTGACGCTAATGCAGTATGAGCTGTGTGCAAATAGTTCATTTGGCACAGTAATAGACAGCGTGTATGACAAGGCGGCGAAAGGCACGGAGCATAAGTGATGTACATGACCCACATTAGTTTAAAGAGTAGATAACGATTCTGTCAACAGTGCTGATGATGATAATAAGGTAGTTTAATTACTGTTTCCACTTTGAGTAATATAAAGCAGGTAGTGGTTGAATAGTTATGGCAGAGGGAGACAGATTCTCTGCAGCTGTGCCTTGAGACTCTCACTATGGTTGCAAAACTTTTCCTGTCACATATTGTCATACAAGCCCATTTGTCAAAACACGAATCCCCTGAAAATGAGATGTCTATCTCAAGAGGGTGAGCAATGGAAAAGAGCGACAAAAAAATGAACACTTTGTACTGTTATGTAAATTCGCTAAGAAAACAAGGACATCTGCTGTTTATGAATCAGCATTCTCTCAGAGAGGGGGCTCGACATTAATAGAATATTTAAACCCCTGTTTTTGGCAGTTGTTGAACCAAATTGGCTAGATTAAAAGATCAACCATTTGATATTGTTCTGCAAACACTGTGTGATCGAATGCGATTATGCATCTTTGTTTTTATTTATTCATTTATTTATTGTTGTCACTAAGAGATTCTGGAGGGTTGTTTTTTTTTTCAGTTTATCAGTTATTTAGTCATCATCTCTCCTACACGCGTACATTTTCTAGGGAAAAAAATAATTAATTGCATAATATGCCAGTTGATTCATAATTTTAGTAATACAGCATTACATTATTGTGGCAGATTAAAAAACTGAATAAATACTTCAGAAGTGTATTTTCAATATGTTATTGTTTTATTTATATTCCGGAAAAATGTTATTTGTAGCTTAATAATGATCAAGTAAATTAGTCAATAACTCATAATAAAATCACTTATACTCACTAAGGTAGCATTTATTTGATCAAAAATGCAGTAAAAACAGTAATATTATGAAATTTTAACTGTTTGCATTTTAATGTATTTTAAAATGTAATTTATTCTTGTGATGTCAAAGCAGAATTATCAGCAGCTATTATTCCAGTCTCAAGTGTCATCTTCAGAAATCATGCTAATATGCTGATTTGATGCTCAAGTAACATTTCTTACTATTATTAATGTTAAAACGGTTGTACTGCTTCTAATTGTGTGGAAACCAGGATACATTTTTCCAGTTTCTTTGAGCAGAAAATTCAAAAGAACAGCAATTATTTGAAATGGAAATGTTTTGTAAGACTTATAGATGTCTTTACTGTCACTTTTGATCAATTTAATATGTCTTTGCTGAATAAAGGTTTTAATTTCTTAAAAAACAAACAAACATTTGAACAGTAATGTATGTTATTTTCTTATATCTTACACAATGAAGGCTATATTTTTAACTCAAAAGGAGTTTAATTATGTTTAATTTCTTTTCTCATTCTGTTTTCATGTCATTTGGAGATTGAGATGTAACTTGTAAATAAGCTTAAATTTTGGTCTGATTTGAGGTGCGCACACAGTGTTCTCTGTCATACTATACTACTGCTTAAACATGACTCTGTCCTGGTCTTGTGGGACTTTTGCACCGTATACATTCCATAAGTTACCTCAAAAACATGTCTGAGTTATTATTCTGTGAGTGGAAGAGGAAAAGAGATAGTGTGTTGGCCCTCTGCCATGTATTTGGTGCAAATGGCTCCTGTGGCCTGAAGGAAGTTTACCTTTTTCATAAGCCGTTAATGATTTATTAAGGAGCCCTGACACAGAGTGCGGCAGAGAGCTTACACACTGGCCTCATCTTTCTCAAGGTGACATCCTGGGGAGCCGCAGTGAGCTGGAGACCTGGTGAATTTTTTAGCTGGCTGGAACGTCTCATCTCCTCTCCCTTTTCAGGAAGAGGCGGTGGAGCTTTAGTCAAGTTGTCACACGAGAAGGTGAAGACTGTTCTTTAGAACAAGGAGGCAGAAGCGTTATTTTAAAATACCACCTCCGCTGCTCGGGTCAGTATCCGATAAGATCTGCGGTATATAATCCTGTTTTCAGCAAGAGTAAATCTCAGCTCAAACACGCTCTTTTTAAAACAAGGGGAAACCCTCTTGTAATGAGAGGACAGAATTGTCTCAGGCTTATCCCATTGCCCTGTCATGCATACAGTGTGACTGCATATTTAACAAGGGATGAGATTTAAAGGGTTAGTTCACCCAAAAATTACAATTCTGTCACCACTGATGTCACACGGACTACTTTGTCGATCATCTTGGTACTTTTCTGGACCTTGAACGTGGTAGTTACCTTGCTGTCTATGGGAGGGTCAGAGAGCCCTCATATTTCATCAAAAATATCTTAAATTGTGTTCCAAAGATGAACGAAGGTCTTACGGGTTTCAAACAACACGAGGGTGAGCATTTTTGGGTGAACTAACCCTTTACGTGTGAATTTAAGTGTGGAGCTTTTTCCATGATGTCCCATTCAAAACATTTTATTGCTTAATTCGGCCATTATCAGATTGCATTTTTCAGTTTTTGTCTGTTTTTCCATGTTAAAATGAAATGTCAAAACAAAAATGAGCTAATGCTAAGAAGCTAATCAGTAACACATAGGTGTGAACTGGCCTTAAAGGATTAGATTCAATTATTAGTTTTGTTTATTACAAACATGCAGCTTTTCATTCTCACTGTGATGTTTTCCTCAACTGTTTGGACTCTCATTCTGACGGCACCCATTCACTGCAGAGGATCCATTGGTGAGCAAGTGATGTCACGCTAAATTCATCCAAATCTGGTCCTATAAAGAAGCAAAAAAAATTTTTTTTAACTATTCATTTTATGCTAATATTCAGTTAAGTTCAAAAGTGTATTGTGCTGATAATATTGCACTTTTATAATCCATTACATATTCAGACTTCATATGAAGTGTTAGCCAATAGACAGATGACAGATTGACAGATTTGTTTTTTATATTTAAAACATTTCACAATGAAACTGTTATGTGTGTTTCTACTGATATTCAATATCGGTTTTCATATAAATTGACAGGAAAATTAGTGTCATAAGGCTGTCACCCATTTAAATATACACCAGTTATTAATAATACTCTATTTTTATCTATTATAATGTTATCTAGTGTGCTTGAGAATTTAAGTCATAGCTTAATTGAAAAGAATATAATGGGCGTTCCTCTGAGGAGCACCCTAGATTTATATCTCAAAGGAAGCCTGTAATATATACAGTTCTCATTAAAAGGTGTCTTCTGTAGCAATATACTTGTAATCATGCTGACACACACACACACAGTACTGCATGTTTTAGCAGTGATTATGGGATATTATACATAGAGTTGTTAATGGAGTGCTGATTTACAGTAATTATTTTATAATTTACACTTCAGGGTTATGATAACAAACTGGAAAGAGATCCAAAAGTGATGCGATTTGTGTTAATTGCATTTGTCTAACGAAGTAAAATGAGACCCATTTGTACTAATATGTTTGATTTCTCGAATCAAACTACAGCAAAACATTTAGTTTTAATTCTACTTAAAAACAAGATATTTGAATTACCTGACTACATTTTGAATAAAAATTTCTTAGAGGAAAAGGAAAAAACATTGTACACTGATGTAATATTTTGAAACTTGCTTGTAGACCCAGACAGATTTATGAGCACAGGAACATTTTTGGTAAGAACCTATCCAAGTATGTGAACCCTTAGATTTAATAACTGGTTGACCCTCCTTTGGCAACAATAACCTCCATCAAACTGCTTCCTGTAATTGCGGATCAGACGTACACAAGGGTCAGGAGGAATTCAGCACCAGTCCTCTTTACAGAATTGTTGTAGATCAGCAATATTCTTGCTGTCTGGTGTGAATCACTCTCTTGAGGTCATGCCAAAGCATCTCAACCAGGCTGAGGTCAGTATTCTGACTGGACCACTCCAGAAGGCTTATTTTTTGTGTTTGTTGAAGGTTGTGTTGAAGATTTACTCCTAAGCTTTGGGTTGTTGTCCTGTTTCATCACCCAAGTTCTGCTGAGCTTGAATTCGCAAGCAGATGGTACATTCTCCTGCAAAAGGCTTTGTAATGCAGGGACTTGACAAAATCTGTTCAATCACATGGAACCATGAGTTCATAACACTGATCCTCTCCAAAACAAGTATTTTTTTCTTTCAGTTTATTGAATATTCCATAAACATTGTGTATGGTGTAGGATTTAAAAGACCTACAGTGATGTTGAAGTGTGTGTGTGTTTATTTAAACTTGAAAATAATATGATGTAAAACTTAAAAAATTTTAATTAAATAAGTTATATAATGAATAAGAATAATATATACTACTGTTCAAAAGTTTATTTGATCAGAAATACAGTAAAAAGTAACATTTTGTTCAATATATTATTACAGTACTTTTACAAAAACTGTTTTGTATTGATGCAAAGCTGAATTTTCAGCAGCATATTACTCATTCTAATATACTGATTTGGTGTTCATGAAAATTTATTATAATCAATGTTGAAAACAGTTGTGCTGCTTAATATTTTTGTGTAAATCATAATACATTTTTAAGGATTCTTTGATGAATAGAAAGCTTAAAAAACAGCAAATATTTAAAATATTAGTTTTTGTAACATTGTAAAAGTTTTTACTTTCCCCTTTGATCAACTTAATGTGTGAACTGAATTGAAAATTTTATATAATATTTTTATAAATATTCAAAAAATATTATATGATAATTATATTAGTATAATTTCACTCAAATTGTCCTGCTAATAATATAATTTGTTATGGAAAAAAAGTATTACAGTAGAAAAGAGTGCAAAGTACAAGTGAGTGGAACTGTATGCACGTTAGAATGCAAATTGATAAGCAGAAGTGCCATCAATCAGCATATTACAATTTAAGCAATTATATCTCAAACCATTGACTTCCACATGTTCTTCTCCATCTCTCACGTTCTCTCTCCCACACACATTCACACACAAACACATGGTGTTCTGAGAATGCTTAACTCATTAGCGTATCTCAGAGTTACTGTGCAGTTCATCATGCAAAGCTGAACTAATGGAGCAGATCTAATGCTCCTCACACTGGCTGCTGGATCATCTCTGATGTTTTAGTATCAATGTAGATTTAACTCAAAAATCAACATTAAAAATCTCATGAAAAGATAATAACCCCTGTATTTGTGCTCTGGTTAAGTGTTGCGAAAGTGATTATTAAAGCTGTTTAGGACTGCAGTTACATAACCCAAAAAAACTACAAAGGTGTAACATTTTCATATGTTCATATCTATTCTCATATAAGCACAAATGACAGGTAACCAACACTGCAAATTGCCATTTGTGCAAATTGCATTTCCATCTCTCGCTCCTGTTTTTTGAGTGCACAGGTATGACCTTCAGAATAATTTTGGTTGCCACTTCCTGTCCTGACAGGTTGCCATGGTAACAGCTCTTTGGACTAACAGACAGATGACGTACAGCGTTGGCACTAGAGCACTCATGTCTGAGTACTGCATGTTTTTAATGCTGTCAGATCTGACTACTTCAAGAGAGGGTTAGACATTTAGACTTGCCAAGTCTCACAGATTAGCCCTCAAGTGTTTGTTTCCCCTCATTTCATTCAGAACTCAGGAACAGTGTAATGGCAAAACACTATATTTAATGCTGATTCTGACAATGGTGGAATTTTGCAGTAAATTTGAATCAAACTGAAAGACCTCAAGGAATTAAAATGTTAACTGCATGCCGATATTACTTTTAATTATGGAATAATCATGCTAATTCTGGTTTAGGCTTATCTTTCCCCCTTATTTTGCAATGCAGAAGTAAGCTATTTTCTGTGAATGTATGACTTGCAATTCATTCGGTGCTAGAGGTAAATAACTAGAAGAAGTGCAGTAAACGGTAAAAGTTTTTGTACAAACCAGTGTGTTTACAATTACCACAATACATTACAATGAAATGAAAACAAATACCCATTTGTAATAATAAGCAACATAACGGACTGTTTTTGTACAGATAAAAATGACCGACATATCTTGTGCATTCAAGTTACAAATGGCCGCACCTGCTCTTAAGTAAAAAAAAATAAAAATGTAGATATTAAAAAAAAAAAAAGGGATAGTTCGAATATCAAATATTGGACATCATTTACCCACCCTCATGTTGTTCCAAACCAAAATGCATTTCATTTTTTTTGAAGATATTTTGAAGAATTCAAGCCAGTGGGGTCCAAAAAAAAGAAACACTGGGTGATTACTGAATGAAGTATCTTGTTTCGTAACTGTACCTTTAACAATACACAATGAATCATGTTTATTCTTAGAGATAATTCAGGCATTGGGTATTAAAAAGCTGATTACGTAGAAAATTAGTCACCAGTACAATAACCATTCATTTATGCAGACAAAAAGCTAATACCCACCAATATCCTCTTGGTTTTTTATGAGGAGGGAGATGAGGTGGAGGAAATTTCATTCAGTAACAGTCCTTGACATCAGTCCTATTTTTTTTTTCATTTAGAAAAAGACAGTGTGTATGTACATATTTGCTCTTTAAAGCCTGTGTACACGTGCAAAATTTTATCAGTGAATTTCTTTAAATGTGTGTGTGTGTATGTATTTATATATATTTATATCTTCATAAAAATACATACATACATACATACACACAAATACACACACACACACACACACACACACATATAAGAATTGATGACGGGCTGTTGAATTATTAGTAAATAATGCACACACGAGGTGATGCGGCCATGATATGAAGTGTTGGATAAGATTTCTTATTTATCTCATCCAACACCTCCGTTGCTACTTCCAAAACATCATTTTAGACCTAGTAACGGAGACCACTGATACCAGTCTAATGCAGTTAATAATGAAGTTATTAGAGAGAGAGAGATTAAGTGAATTACCTGAGTCTGTGTGTTCGGCTCTACTAGCGAAACTAAGTTCATCTGTTTCAAGAACAGCGTCATTATTACCTTTCTAGTGAGAAATGTCGTGTAGACTTTAAGTTTCTAAACTATTTTACTGCAAAAATTGTCAGAGCAGCACTTACAACACATTTCTGTGCGTGTATGTTTCCGAGTGTGTGTCCATACTGTATGTGTGTGCGTTTGTAAGGGAGAGAGAGAGCGGGAGAAAGATTATATGTGCTTTCCGTACATAATTAAAAGTAATTTTGTGAAAAAAAAAAACATGGAAATAATTTGTCATTTTTATCCTATTGTTTACTGTCTATTGCTTGGCCTGTGTGGTTCTGTTTTTTTATGTTTGTATGTATGTATGTATGTATTTATTTATTTTTTGCTGTTGTAGGCTGTAAGGACGTTTGAAATAAATGAAATTATTTGGCCGAAGCGATATAGACATGTAATAATGCGGTCAAGACCTGCCTGGAGCTAATTTAGCCGTGCATTTCCCTTAAAGAACGTTCATCATCCAATCAGATTCATGCATTAGTGTGTGTGTGTGCATATATATATATATATTAGTGCTGTCAAACGATTAATCACGATTAATCACATCCAAAATAAAAGTTTTTGTTTACATAATATATTTGTTTACTGTCTTTAATTATTATGTATATATAAATATACACACATACAGTATATATATTTGGAAATATTTACATGTATATACATTTATATATTTATATTATTATATTTTATATTATATATAAATATATTTAATATATAAACATAACATATT
>NW_015649661.1:220021-229371 GCF_001515625.1 Sinocyclocheilus rhinocerous
CAAAAAAATAAGAAATCAGGAAGGGGGCCAACACTTTTTCACACCACTATATATATATATATATATATATATATATGTATTAGTGCTGTCAAACGATTAATCACGATTAATCACATCCAAAATAAAAGTTTTTGTTTACATAATATATTTGTTTACTGTCTTTAATTATTATGTATATATAAATATACACACATACAGTATATATATTTGGAAATATTTACATGTATATACATTTATATATTTATATTATTATATTTTATATTATATATAAATATATTTAATATATAAACATAACATATTGTTCTTAAATATACAAGCATGTGTTTGTATTTACATATACATAATAAATATACACAGTACAAATCGCCGCAATACGTACCTGAAGAAACGTAATAAAAACACAGCAATACGTACCTATATCAACGTAATAAAAACGTGCCAGGGTTGACGTATTGAACCCGTGTTTTAGCGCCACTCAGTGGACATTTCTCTTTGAAACTGCGGCGAAACGTGCAGTAAGGTACGTAAAAACGGTGTTGCAGAAATGTACGCAGAGGTACGTATTTTTATGAGACTGGGTTGCTTTTTTTACAGCTTAATCCTATATATTTTTTAAATGTTGCCTCAAACAAAACCTGAGCTCAAAATTGATCCCAGTAACAAAAGGACACAGATTGATACTGAAGCTGTCCATTGGCCACTTCAAACGCACAATTCACTTATCTCTCAATAGTCCTGACATTCAGTTGGCATCGCTGTGTCAAAATCACAAACGAGTCATCCATAATCTCAGCCGGACAATAACTGACAAAAGATGGTAATCTCCTCTGCTCAAGGCCACAAATCAATGACCACAATGTCATCCGTAATACTATTACAAGGATGGAATCAAGGGAGGGAGCTTTAATAGGGAAGATATCAGCATGTGAGGGCTTCTGGATTTTCCCTTGACCGAAAAAAGAACAGAAAATCTGGCGTCTATAACCAGCGATGTCCATTAATCATCTCCAGTTGCTTTTGTGTTGCGCAGTCTCAATGCACTGGTCACAACAAACTAAAGCCATCTATTATGCCTGATATTAATACAGACAGGCCAAGATGATTTATAATGCTTTTTTTGGCGACATCGTTTGCTAATTAATAACAGTGCAATCTCCCGTCAAGTAAGACCGCCCTAGTATCACTACCTTTATTTTTTTTTCTTAATTTATTAGCACGTTTTCATGCACAAGCCAATACATGTTTTCCTCCACCAAGTTATTATAGATTCATCATTAAGTAGGTCACACAACAGATAAAGAGGTAGAGGCAATGCTCCCGTGGTTATTCGACAGCCTATTTCTAAGTTGGCGGAACCTGCGAAAGCAACAGCGTTTTAATCAAACGCATACAGGATGTTTTGTTATAACAGTGAATGGGACGAGCTAATGACATTTGTCTAGAAATTTGACACCTCCAGTTTGTCAACTAGTATAGGTGACATGAGTCAGGCTGTTGAATAATGATGATCCATGAATCCAAATTAAGTGCTGATCTGCCCGGTAGTTATGAACAGTGCGAGGGAAGCAGTGTTCTCAGAACAGTGAGGAATAAGGATTGGTGTGTTGATGGAGGAGACCGGGACTAATTGCCACAGTTTTTACGCCAGTCAATATTTCTAAGGGTGGGTTGAATATATATATATATATATATATTTTTTTTTATTTTTTTTTATTTTTTTTCGGTAAATTTTGGCACAAACAGTACCTTAAAGGAATAGAGGGTGGGTTGAATATATATATATATATATTTTTTTTTTTATTTTTTTTTATTTTTTTTCGGTAAATTTTGGCACAAACAGTACCTTAAAGGAATAGTTCACCCAATAATGAAAATTTGTTGAAAATGTACTCACTGTAAAGACATCCAAGATGTAGAGGAGTTTGCTTCTTCATCGGAACAGATTGGGAGAAATTCAGCATTACATCACTTGCTCACAAATGAATCCTTTGCAGTGAATGGGTGCCGTTAGGATGAGAGTCCTAACAGCTGATAAAAACATCACAATAATCCACAATAAATCCACATGACTCCAGTCCATCAATTAACGTCTTGTGAAGTAAAAAGCTGTTTGTAAGAAACAAATCCATCAAGGCATACAACTTTAAATCATTGCTTCTGGCCAAAATATCATAATAAAATCCAAAAACCATAACAACTCTTCCTCCAGTGACAGTGCATCCTTTATTGTCCTCTCACATCCAAGTCCACCAACATACTTGTTTAGAACTATTTTAGTCTTTTTTCGCTTATAAACAATGCTTGATCTGTGCATATTTCTCTCCTGATTCAGACAAGATGAATTTTTTTTTTACTAGAGAAAGCAATATTAATTTAATTAGACATTTAAATAAATATATATGTAATTTATATACCGTAAATAGATATTTAAATGTATTTGATAATTAAATTAGACATTGACAGATAGTTTTATTAATTTTATATTTTGTCAGCATTTAAAATAGATGTCATAAGTTGACTGCTTGTCAAAATAATTTTTGTGTAGTATATATCCTTGTCTTTGATATTGTCTTCACGTGTTTATACCCAACAGCTATTGCAAAAATGTTAATATTAATTTGGATGACAGAATTAAATAATAATAATAATAATAATAACTTAGGAGGATTTTGAACTACTGTAGGCGTGTGAGGAATCCACTGCTAGAGAAAATAAATGTGTAAAGTGAGATGCAACCCTTGTGGCAACTTCCTGGTGTGTCAACTATTCCTGGTCTCCCCTATTTGATATGTTGAGATGTTATTCTGTTACATATCCATGTGCTCTGGGCAATACATGATTGCCAGATTGTCTGAATCATTAGAATAAAGAGTGGCTGCAATCAAAGCATTCATGGGAAATCTCCAAGAGTGCACTCCTGTGATTCATTTGAAACCCTGAGAGTGGGCTTGCTTTACAGCACTCCCTGTGTTACTAGTTAAAAGATGAAGCATTTTATGTCCTTTCTGATTTTTGCATTTCATTCCTCCTCTCCTAAATTAACTACCACATGGCTTAACAGCAATGGATTTGCACTTGATTTTGTAAGACCATTTTTTCCTAAAAGCATTAAGCTTGGGCTAATATGTAGTGGACACATTCCACGCTCATTGTGTTGGTCATTAGAGGATGTGTCTACAGAGGGTCTGTTGAAAGGGCATGCATGCTAAAGCAGCAGTAACACTGCTATTCCTCTTTCTGTTTTAAAAGCAGGGGAAGAGATGAGCAAAGGCAAGGTTTTCAGTTTGAAACTTTATTGGTGTAATTTGGTGAAGTATTATGAGGTGTCATAAAAGGCTTTTAAGGGCCTGTGCTGAGTACAAACTGACAATATAGGAGTAATTCAATTGCATAAGGACTAATTAGTTCCACTCCGCTACTCTCTCAAGTGTTGTTCTGTACTGGAGATGTTATGTACAGATTTAGAAGAAGACATGGGGATCATTTGTAACATTTAAGAAGAACAGCTGTTGTGCTGCTACTTTCAATTGTTGTGTAGTCTACTGTTCAGAATTGAATTGAATTTTAAAATTCCAAGTCAGTTCTTGAATTCAAATGATTATTATTTTTAATAAATTCAATTATTTTTAATTCACTTTCTTTTTAAATAACATTTCTTTTTAAATAATAAACAATTTTCTAACTATTTACTTTTTATTTTTATATTAAATAAATAGATAATTATTCTTATTATATGAAATTTATGTCTTAACTTACCAAACCACTTTCATTGGAAAAACATTCTTGTGGCAGCAATTCTGCAAAATTGAATGATATATGCTTTTTGCATGTTTCATGACACTTTCAAAATCAAATACTCAGTGAGTGGCACTAAAAGCGTTCAGTTTTCCCTAAAGTAAATGAACCTGTATGTGTCAACGTTTTATTATGTTGATTATTTACATTTTGCCAGGGTGTGAAAATGAAATACCTGTTTAGTGGTGCTAAAAGTTAATGCTCTATCGCATTCGAAAATAATATACCACCTACACTAAACCCTATCCTAAACCTATAGTGTTACCTAAAGAGAATGTAAGAAAAAAAAAAACACATGAAGCAAATATGGAAGTTTAGACTTGCTTTTACAAGTATTTTATCAAGTGTTGTGATTCATGGTTCACAGGACTCATAACCCAAGCGTTCTGCATCACAAGTGCAATGCTGTATCAGGGGAGCTGCCAAGCAAGTTTACTACATTAGAAAAGTAACACATATGGAGCTGGTTGTTTGATGCAAACATGAAAATGGATTAGTTTCCACATCCAAGTCATAATACAGTATTGTGCATGGAATCGGGTGAAAATAACGGATTTCAGTATATATATATATATATGTGTGTGTGTGTGTATATATATTACAGAGAGAATACAAAAGCACTTGCTGTGTAAACTTAATTGCACATGGATTGCTGTAGACTGTGATAGAGAAAAACTATAGAAATCTAATAGAACAATTTCTATAGAGAAAAACTATAGAAATCTAAAGCACATTGTGAACATGCTCTATGTATGCTTTCTGGAATTCAGCAGAAAATTAATGTGTGATCTCTTTTCGGTGATCTCAGCAAAAACAGTTTTTAACATGATAGTAAACTGGGGGAAACAGCTGGCAGCCCATCCCCCACATGCTGAGAGAGAGTGGGAGAGAAAGAGAGAGACCACATGCTGTTATACAAGCCTCTCTCTCTAACGTTGCTCTGGCATGCCACTCACATGGAGAACATTTGCCTGCCCTTCATGATCCAGTTTATATTCTTGTTCACCAAATCCCAAGGACTCTCATTTACATAGTGTTCTTAGTTACACAAATTAGTGTAATAAAATAAGTTCATTATTCAAAGTTACAAATCAAAATGTTTTTTTTTTCATGAAATATGACTTGCCAGTATTTGTTATGCTGTTCAGAGTGGTTTCAGTGTTATTACTAAGGTGTTGCTATGCAGTTGCTTAGATGTTTTGAGGGGTTGCGTTGCTGTTACTTACTATCTGAGTCAAAAGACAGCCTCGGGTTATCATCTATGATAATAAGTCTATGATTTTTCCACAGGTTTTATCGGCCTCTGGATCTGATCACTCTAAAAGTTACAATAAGGTGCACAATTTAAGGTATAATTCATATTCATTGCACAAAGTGTGTGGATTGAATTACACACTAAAGCTTCGGGCAGAAAGAGCAGAAGAATGACTACATTTCGGAAGAAAATGCAAGTGCTGTTTGCTCTGCGCCACAATGCTGAAGTCTGCCCACAGTCAAAAGAACCCATCCCCATATGCCTATGATATTCTGGTGCCAAGATATGGCTGGGCCCCCATGGGTTCAGAGTCGTTACACTCTGTCTATGGGATTTTTATGCCTGTTTTATCATCCGCTGAGTGAAAAATGTAAGTCTCATCGCTTAGAACAGTAATAGCATAACTCTCCACAATAAGCTTTGCAATTTGAGGTATCATCCATGTCCGTAGCACTAATTTTGTAGGGATGCTGTAGGCAAGAGTGTTGAGGTGGTTAAGTGTTTACCAACCAGATCTGTTTGGTTGCTTCTATGGATCTTTAAATTGCTTAATGGTTGCCGACCCAATGTAAATCTATTTTTATGTATTTGTAAATCATAATTCTGATTCAGAGGCAGGTTCAGACATCCTGTGTAATCATTCATGTCTGTAGCGCACTAAAGAAGAAAAGAACCAAAATGTTTATAACCTTGCACGTAGACAATGCTCTTAAAAGCTCAGATTTATTATTATTGAGAAACAGGACACAGGACCCTTTTTATGGAGCATTTCACATGAGAAATAATCAACATAGGCTTACTGGAAATACGTGCCTTATTGTGTAATTTTATTGAAGTATTATGTGAAAATGAAAGTAATCAATATATAAATTAATATGCTGCCTCTACCTACATTTTTCCAAAAATGTACCAATATATTAAATTTGCTCCAGTTTCCAGTTGAATGAACACTAGAGACCACCAACAACTTTTGTTTCTTTTCACATAAATTATTACAAGGGCAGATTATCTATTAATAAACAAGCTATTTTTTTGCACAATACTATGTTATAACCTCAAAATGCTTTTACCATGGTGCATGAATTGTAAACTAATGCAATTTGACTTTGGATCACATAACCAGCTCCATATGTATGGCTTTTCTGACATGGTAAACTTGCTCAGTAGCTCCCCTGGTACAGCATTGCACTTGCGATGCAGAGTGCTTTTGTCTGAATCCCATGAAACACAAGTCATGTTAAAAGAGCTCAAAGACTTCTGGAAGCAAACTAAAATGGTATGGTTGCTTCTGCAAATGCGTCTTTATCTCACGTTTGCTCTTCTTAACATTTAGGTTTAGGCTAGGGTTTAGTGTAGGTGAGCATAGTACAACATTTTATTGAACTGACGTAATAATACAACACCAACATATAAAAAAGTTGCCAGATTCATGTTCATCTGTTTCAGAGAAAACGGAACACACTTTTAGCACCACTCACTAGACATTTCAATTTGAAAATGTCGTGAAACTTGCAAGAAGCAATATAATATAATTTTGCTGAAATGTCACCACGTCTATATTTCCACTGAGCTGCTGATGCTGTTTCAGTATTTAGCAAAGAGTACATTGAGCAATCCTAAGAAAGATCAGTGCAGATATGAAATATGCATTCTCATGTCATGCAGTTTAATGACAGTTTTTAAATATTTGCATGTGAGATTACATATGGTCTTTGGGCTTGGGGAATATTTACATCACACCTCTTAGCAGAGACTTTCCAAAGCCTCGTACAATGTGGAAAATGTGCAGCCATGGTGGTGAAATATTCTTTAGCATTTGTGAACATGCAGAGGGTTTTTCTTTTGTACATAAAAACAAATATGATGATAATAATGACAAATATGTCATATTCATAATATAAAAAATGGTTTAGGCCTAGTTGATTTTTATCACATAGCGGCTAGTGTAAGCATAATTTCTCCAGGGGCAATAGCATGTTTGTCTTGCTACACAAAGACTTTAATTTTAAAGCTCATAATATGGACCAGGGTGAATGTTTTTTTCTTCCTTCCTTTTTTGTAATCAAGGCAATAATGTTTGTTCTACTATAATATTTCAAGCATAATTGGAAGATGCGTAATCTTTCAATTTCAGCTATTGCTAGCCTTCATATAGCCCATACAAAATTAAAAACAGATGGTAGCTTAATCTGCAATATATCACATAAACGCTTAAATTTTCATCTTTTTAATTATGCATGTTAAAGAGAATGTGTGCTGCTTATTAAGCTTCTTTAAAATAATGCCTTTTGCATGCCCACAGTGTACTGAGCAAATAGCAAGATAATTGTAATAGTAATCATATCATTCACACTGCAGAAATAATATACTTCCTGAAACACGCTATCTCTTTTAACTCAGTACTTATCAAAATGCCATCCGCCTTCACATAATAAGCTGGGCTGTGAGAGTATTCACAGTATGTCTCCTCAGAGGAGAAGAGACAGAAATTGTACACAAGCCCGGTGATAATGATATACGCAGCATGCAGGATTAATTGCACCTCAGCTTCATTGAAACCCTTCCATAACACTGTAACCATCCTCACTAAGAAGAGAGGAGGCACAGGCTAGGGTGCACTGAAACCAGTTATAACATTCATTTTGTGCTTCAGTTATTTAAAAAGTCATGCATTAATTACGCAATGGAAAAATATGGCTCATTATTTCCACTTTGTAGTGATGACTTCTCTCTTCAGGCTACAAGGGATTAAGGCTCCTCTGGCCTGTTGAAAAGTCATCAATGCAGAGTTTAAAAAGTTAGATATTTTTATTAATGAATGAATACTTTTATTCATTCATTTGTTTTCTTTTGTTTGTTTATATTTAAGAAATTTGAAATTGCAGCCTGGTCATTAACACTAACAACAGTAGGCAAAATGAATCTGTCATTTTCTAACGTGAGAGAGAGAGAGAGAGCGAGAGAGAGAGATTTGAATGGTCTGGTGTCGTGTAGCCTTTCTGCGCTCCTGTCAGACAAGCTTGATAAACAGGTACTTGTTCTGGCTTTAGAAGTTATGTAACCTCTGCGGGACGTGGTTACGTATACACTCAGCCAAATGTTGTATTCTCAGCTGTATGAGATAAATAACCTCTTGACCCTTAATTTACAGGGCTTAGGTCAAAATTTGAGTCAACATAGCAGTTACCCCCACATAGCTGCTGATGAGAGGTATTTTGTTTTAGACAGAGCAACTTCGCAGCAGTGTAGGCTTCTATCTGTCTATCTATCTATCTATCTATCTATCTATGTGTCTGTCTGTCTTTATATATATATATATATATATATACAAGGATGGATAGATAGATTTAACTAGTCTTAGAACTAGTTTACTTTTTGAGCCAATTTGACCATGAAGGTTTGTTTAGAAGTCATGATCAAATAAGAAATAATCAGATTTTTTCCCCAACTACTGCAACATATACACTTACTCTTAGGACTGCCCAGGTAGGAGTGATCAAAAACAGTTAACACTTCCACACACAGGTCATGCATCAACACATTGGCTTTGGCAGTCCACAGGTTGAAATGTCTGCTAGTGAAACCTTTCAACAAGGGTCTTTAGTATTTATCACTCCTGCTGGCTTAGTAGCTTTCTGGTCACTGTCTGTAGCACAACACACCGGAGAACAAACCAGGTGTGATCACAAGTGCCTGCTGAGTTATCACACCAAGATAGAAAAACAGGTTAAAGCTTTAAAGTTATCTGCCTACTGGGGTTTGCTTAGCTCAGAGGAACATTTTTAAATAATTTGAAGGTCAAAATAAGAGGTCAATTTTGAAATCACTATTATTATTTTACAGTTACATTATTGGGGACTATGAGATCCCAAACATAAAGATGGTAAAAATTAATCTCACCAGAAAAAGAGGGTTAATAGTAGCCTGTTATTTCACTATGTATATGTTAATTATATTAAAGGGGTCATATGATGCGATTTCAATTTTTCCTTTCTCTTTGGAGTGTTACAAGCTCTTGGTGCATAAAGAAGATCTGTAAAGTTGCAAAGACTAAAGTCTCAAATCCAAAGAGATATTCTTTATAAAAGTTAAGAGTCAACCACGCCTGCCTAAAACGGCTCGTTCTAACACGCCCACACATTTCTACCTCACTATGTGGGAAGATTTGCATAACGCCGCCAAAATGTTCACGCAAAGAAAGAAGGCATAACTTTTATTCTCACTGTAGTATCGTTGCCGCTGCCGCCATGTCCTGAAGACGCTGTGTGCTTCGTTGTGAAAGCGAAACTACTTTGTTTGG
>NW_015649661.1:230853-237991 GCF_001515625.1 Sinocyclocheilus rhinocerous
ATATATATATATATATATATATATACAAGGATGGATAGATAGATTTAACTAGTCTTAGAACTAGTTTACTTTTTGAGCCAATTTGACCATGAAGGTTTATCAAGAAGTCATGATCAAATAAGAAATAATCAGATTTTTTCCCCAACTACTGCAACATATACACTTACTCTTAGGACTGCCCAGGTAGGAGTGATCAAAAACAGTTAACACTTCCACACACAGGTCATGCATCAACACATTGGCTTTGGCAGTCCACAGGTTGAAATGTCTGCTAGTGAAACCTTTCAACAAGGGTCTTTAGTATTTATCACTCCTGCTGGCTTAGTAGCTTTCTGGTCACTGTCTGTAGCACAACACACCGGAGAACAAACCAGGTGTGATCACAAGTGCCTGCTGAGTTATCACACCAAGATAGAAAAACAGGTTAAAGCTTTAAAGTTATCTGCCTACTGGGGTTTGCTTAGCTCAGAGGAACATTTTTAAATAATTTGAAGGTCAAAATAAGAGGTCAATTTTGAAATCACTATTATTATTTTACAGTTACATTATTGGGGACTATGAGATCCCAAACATAAAGATGGTAAAAATTAATCTCACCAGAAAAAGAGGGTTAATAGTAGCCTGTTATTTCACTATGTATATGTTAATTATATTAAAGGGGTCATATGATGCGATTTCAATTTTTCCTTTCTCTTTGGAGTGTTACAAGCTCTTGGTGCATAAAGAAGATCTGTAAAGTTGCAAAGACTAAAGTCTCAAATCCAAAGAGATATTCTTTATAAAAGTTAAGAGTCAACCACGCCTGCCTAAAACGGCTCGTTCTAACACGCCCCCACATGTCTACGTCAGGAAGTGGGAAGATTTGCATAACGCCGCCCAAATGTTCACGCAAAGAAAGAAGGCGTAACTTTTATTCTCACTGTAGTATTGTTGTTGCCGCCGCCGCCATGACGTGAAGGCGCTGTGTGTTTCGTTGTGAAAGCGAAACTACTTTGTTTGGCCTTCCAAAAGAGGACGATATCCGCTTCGTCATGCCTAGAGCTGATCCGTGCTGGTCGCTGAGGAAATACATCAACTTTGGAGTCCAGCCCGGGGTCGTCACATGTGGTTGCCGAAAGCCCGTCGGCCGCTCCTTCGTCGAATCCGCCGGCTGCGCCGTTCTCAAGCCCGCAGTGTGTGACGCCCTTTAAATAAATTCACTGCTCAACTGTTCTACAAGACAGTTAATTAAGATAGCAGTTCCAGAGGAAATGCCTCGGGAAGTTTCCAGGCTAAACTGCTGAGATATCTTCTGCTGAAAGATTCATAAAGTCCTTTAGAATGTCTTATGACAAACCGTGAGTGTTTATAAGGACCACAGAGCACATTAAAATATACTTTTAAAAGCTGAAGACCATTGAGCAATGAGAATACTGTATATGCTTGTTGCGAAGATTGAAATATAGACTTGTAACAATTTGTTTATGGGAACTAGCAGCTCGTTACAGATTTGTGGAGTCATGATATAATTTTTTCCAGGATATGTTACAGTGAAAGTTCAGTGTGAATTGTTTGTGAATGTGAATTGTTTGTGAATGTGGCTGTCCATCATAAAATAATACATGTGTATAACATTGTTTTCTACATTTAAAGACATGAAACCTATTAATGTAAAAAATACTACTACTAATTATAAAAATAATAAAAATAAAAAATTAAATACACTCTTGTAGAAAAATTTATAGAGTACGTATAAAAATATTTTATGCCTGAACCTTCAGATGAATAAACATTTATATTTCTATTTATCTTATATTACTGTGACCTACATACCTTCATATGTTCAGTCAGCTAATAGTTTAAAGTGAGTAAACTAGGTTGTACAAAGCTGTATATCTGAAAGGAATAGAAGCGTTTCCTTTTATTCTTTTTGGCACGATGGAGCAGACCTGACTGTCTGCCAAAGCGTTTTGTTATTTGCCTGAGCATCACAAATATCTCACCATTCCAACCAGTAAAGGCACGCCTGGACAGGGCTGTTTTGCCTGCTGCCTTACAAGGTCTTGAGAGAGTTGGAGATCCAGAGAAGTACAGCCGCACCAAGTGGCATGAGGCACGAAAAGCTTGTGCTAATATGTTTGGAATTTAGCAGGACTGTTCTTAAGGCCAGGAATCTCAGCTAGATCTGCTGTCTGTGCATTCTTCTCTACTTAACACACGCTGATACTTGCAGACGTATTGTTGATTGCATTAAACACTTCTGATAAAATGATATCAGTGTTAGATCTGGTGTAGGTTGGGTTTGTCTACATTTGTCCTATATATAAAAGACAAAAGTGAAGTGAATGCTGAAGGAGCATAGGTGTGGACAAGAATCCATCCAAGAACTAATGTGATCATTCTCTCATTATTTACTCTGTTTCTATTTTACTCTGTTTTGTTCTCTATTTATTTACATTATCCTAACTTAAATTACTTTTTCCGTGGAACACAAAAGAGACATTTTTAAAAAGACTCTTTTTGAAACCATGAAAGTAAATGAGGACTGGGCTTAAAAAAAAACCTCTAAAAATGTGGTCCAATATGATTTGTGAAGTTTATTTAAAGACTTCTGGCATAATTTTAGAACTTTGACAAAAATTGTCAGGTTGTGTATCACGGATAAAAGAAAGTCATATGGGTTTGGGACAATATGAGGGCGATGACAGAATTTGTCTTTTTTTTTTTCATTTACAGGAGACAATTCCTTAATTCAGCATGCACTACCCTTCAAAAGTTTGCGGTCGGTAAGATTTTCTAGGTGTTTTTTAAAGAAGTATCTTTGCTGCATTTATTTGATCCAAAAATATAGTAAAACAGTAATATTGTGAATTATTATTACAATTTAAAATTGACAGTTAATATTGACTTTTAATACTGTTTTCTATTTGCAATTATTTTAAAATGTTATTTATTTTATTTGATGGCAAAGCTGAATTGTCTTTAGAAATAATTCTAATATGCTGATTTCTGGTCTCAAAGAACATTTCTTATTATTATGAAAGTTGAAAACAGTCGTGATGCTTAATATTTTTGCGGAAATCATTATACTTTTTTTTTTCAGAAGTCAGAAGTTAAATCAGTTAAATCAGAAGTCTTTGAGGAATAGAAACTTCCAAAGAACAGCATTTATTTGAAATATCTTTTTCTTTTTCTTTTTTTTTTTTCAATTTGATGCATCCTTGCTGAACAAGTATTATTTCTTTCAAACAAAAAAATTACTGTCACCAAACTTTTGAACGAAAGGTACCAATTATTATTCAAATACTGAAAAAAGCTGTGATAAGAGAAAAATTGTACCTTTTTACACACATTACCTTCAAGACACATTTTAGTGATCTAAATCTGATTCATATGCAAAACTTAATAAAGCGAGCAGTTACACTCAAATTTAATAAATCAGAAGAGTTACCCACTGCATTTATAGTAGATTTGCTTCCATATCTCTGCTATGCAATAAGCCGTAAGTGTCTTCTCTGCATCCTTAAGCACTTTTCAAACACGATTTCCCAGAGCGTTTGGGCTTCCAAAAACATGAGCAGTCAGCATATTTGGAGCAGGTCATGAAGAACTCAAGCGAGAAATCTATGCATTTAAAGAGAGATCTTAATCCCATCAGGCCAGACCTCGTGAGCAGATCCAGCTATAGTCACATGACTTGATATTGCTTTTGCCGTGTGGACCAGACATCTATTTGAAGGATGGCTCTCACATTATGAATGCTCTGATGTTGGTGTAGCATCACCGGATGCATTCATTTGATCCCACTAATGGTTTATATCTTATCTGAAATTCAACTTGCTTAGTGATTCAGACAATTTGGAAGTCCTCTTGATCCTCATGATTTATTTTAGTTTGCCAGTAAAAGCGGGAAAAATGCACAGTTTCACCCAAACAATCATGCTGTAATTTGCTCTAATTTATGCTGAAGCTGAAGCTTGTGATCCATGTGAATAAGTATGATGAATTCTGTTCATGCTTTTCCATTTTTGTTATAACAATTCAAAAATATTCATGTTTTTCTTTTTAACATTAAACAGCTAAAAGGTGAATAATTACAGTAACCAATAGTCACTTGACATCTTATCTAATTCTGTTAGTTAAAAAATAAATAAAAAAATAAAACCGTGCATTTGTTTCATTTCACCCCAGCACACCAAACAACAAGAGCAATGTTTTCCTCTTAAATTAATCAAACCAATTATACTGAATTTATATATATACAGTGCATTTAGAGCCTTACACTTTCCCTGTCTTGTAATTTTACACTTGAGAGACAAGCAGCTTATTTGAATAAACAAATGAATTATTCCCAAGTATAAAGTATTTGATTATTTAGTGTAATTGTTGCCTTTTTTGCACAAAGCTGTACCATTTCTTTGCCATTGCTATGTTTCTCTCTCATCTAAGTCTGTGATGTAAGATGCGATTTTTAAAGTAGTTGAACATTGTGTGGGGTTATGGCCAATGCATTCAGCTGCATGATCAAGCACAATAGCTCATAAAGTGTGTGATTTAAACTGTGAATGGTTCGTTATAGATCAAAAGGGCACATTGTCGACAAGGAATGAAAGAGCTGCAGTGTTACTGCTTGTAGTACTGGACGTGATTTTTTGACATGGACAAGACTAACAAAAACACTAAGAGAATCGGCTATGACAACTTCGCTTTGTTAATAAAGTTAGTCTACCATATCCTGTCAAGCTTTAAATATTTATACACCACAAGTCAAAAGTTTGGAATAATTAATTATTTTTTTATGTTTTTGAAAGAAATGTCTTATGCTCACGAAGTCTGCATTTACTTTATCAAAAATACAGTAAAAACTGTAATATTGTGAAATATTACTACAATTTAATAAACTGTTTTTTGTTTTAATTTTTTTTTCCCGTGATGGCAAAGCTGGATTTTCAGCAGTCATTACTCCAGTCTTCAGTGTCACATGATCCCTCAGAAATCTTTCTAGTATGCTGATTTTTGCTCAAGAAACATTTCTTACTGCTTAGTATTTTTGTGGAAACGATGATACACTAATATTAAAAAAATTGCATTAAGCAGCTTAATGTCTCTTATGGTGTTGTTTACAAATGCTTATGAATTGTTGTATTGTATTGTAGTCTGTATTTTAAACTATACATATATGTGTATGTGTGTGTATATATATATATATATATATATATATAAACAACATCCTATCCTTTTGCAAAAAGAGACGCAAAAAGAGGATAGTTTCTCTGGATGAAATGTTTTTCATATTTTCAGATCTTATAATAGCAAAGCTATAACTTCAGATTAAGGAGTTTTCCTGTTTTCCCTACTGTATCTTTTCTTTGGAAATAATGCTAATAGTGTTGTTTTAATCATGTTAAGGAATGCTCTGGGTCAAAGAAACATGAGACAATAAGCCTGTGAGCATTGAATGTTCTGATTAGTGAGGTGTTTACAAGCACTGCCGCCCCAGGGAGCGAAGACACTCTAGTTATGGTAAATGCTTAAGGATTTTATTCATGCCTGAGACTTGCTCTCAAAATGGCATCGCCTCCAGATTTATTCAAGTAATTTTCCAGCGAGCATGCTGCATACAAATAAAAAATGCTAGGCATTTTTCACAATGCATTATTTTATGCTAATTTAATGACCAGGTTATAATGATATTAATGCCATGCACATATTTGAGGACGTGAACACCATCCTGTCAAAATTCCACGAGTAACTTGTTCTGTGCTTAGCGAAGCATGAATACTGCGCTATGCATGCATGAAACGATGATGACATCTCGGTTGACTTGGCCACATGATTTACTTTCCGATGCGCTCCATGTTGTGTTGCACACACAGGGTAATATGCTTTGCCGGTGAGTGTGAGAATATGACATTGCTAATATCCCTTTAGTTGATGATTACTTGGATTATCTTTTTGGAAAGCCAGATGCTCAGTTGCCATGGTGTGGCTCTGTGCCTGGACTCTGCAGTGCAATGGGCAAGTAGATGGTATCTGCAATGTGTGTGTGTGTGTGTGTGGCTGCTTTGTGCAGTTGGCACAGTAACACTCTTGGCTAGCTGTTTACCATACTGCTTTTCAAATGCTTATTAAACATATTTTATTGCAGTTTTGTTTGCAGAAGAAGATCATAGAGTGATGCTCATTCGTTTCATTAATTAAACAGTGTGAACTGGAGCAAGAAAAAACATTATTTTAGCTGTTCACACTTCATGACACTCTGATGCTGCTATTACAACAAATAATGGTATTCAGCACTTTGAATATATGTTTAACAGCATATTTTGAATAAGAAGCAGTGCATGAAACAGTTTTGCACAAAATGGTAAAGAAAATGAATGGAATGATGCTCACCCCAAAATTAAAATTTGCTGAAAATGTACTCAACCTCAGGCCATCCAAGATGTAGATGAGTTTGTTTCTTCATCTAAACAAGACATTTTTAACTTCAAAAAGTTCAACAATTTTAAACAAATACAGTATGTCTGTGAATGTGAGAGGACAACAGGGGATGGACATTTTCACTGATGGAAGCTTCATTATAGATCAAGAACTCATTTTGGCTTAAAGAGACAGTTTAAAGTTAAAACTGCATAATGATGGATTTGTTTCTTACAAACATGCATCTTTTCACTTCACTCACAAGACATTGATGGACTGGAGTTGTGTGGATTACTTGGATTATTGTGATTTTTTTTATCAGCTGTTTGGACTCTTATTCTGACGGCACCCATTCACTGCAGAGGATCCATTGGTTATCAAGTGATGTATTAAAATGAAGTTAGTTTTAATCAGTGTGTATTGTCTTGTTTCACGTATAATTGCATAGAATTTGTATATTTATATATGCAGAAATAATAGTAAATTTGGTTGTATATTTCAGATAATTCGTATGTATTTTACGTAAAATTAGGTTCTATAAAACGTACATTTACTTATGTTTTTACAGGCACTAAAACGTACAATACTGACCTATTTTCAGCATTGAGGAACAGACCCAAATCCAAGCCATTTTTCGGCGATCTTCTTCACCATCCCGAGCAGCGAGTCCAGTGACCGTGAGCAGCAAAGCCTGCGCTGAGTAGTGTTGGGTCGTTCTTGAACGATTCGTTCATTTTGA
>NW_015649661.1:240294-269976 GCF_001515625.1 Sinocyclocheilus rhinocerous
TAGGTTTGGAGGTAGGTTAAGGGGTCTAACATCTAAATCGCTTATTGATAATATGATAAAAATGCATATTCGCTATTAACGTTAAATGTATTAGCTATAAAATGAGTAGGTTTAGGTTTGGAGGTAGGTTAAGGGGTCTAAAATCTAAATCGCTTATTGATAAAATGATAAAAATGCATATTCGCTATAAAATGGGTTTAGGTTTGGGGGTAGGTTAAGGGGTCTAAAAATCTAAATCGCTTATTGATAAAATGATACAAATGCATTGATACGAATATCTTAATGATATAAAAGATACGTAAATATTTGTACGTTTTTAGCTAAAAATACGTAGCGATTTGTACGTTTTAAACGTTGAAATGAGTCTAAATTGTACGTTTTAGCATTAATAAAAACGTACAAAAATGTACGTTTTGTGCTTGTAAATATTACGTATTAATACCTACGTACAAACATGAGACCAGGCTGTTCAGTCGGATCTACTTTATAGAAACAATTCTAAACATTCACACAAAGGTTTCAAACGTGTTGTCGCGGGGTGAATGAGAACACAGACTCGGTACTGATCGAAAGAGCCCCGGAGGGTGATTTATTTGCCCACACACTGATCACACGTGCTCTGATGAATGGTGCTCGGTGCCCGTAGTGGAATGGCTTCCGGGTACCGGTTGGCATAGTCCAGGATAACCAGGATGTGCTCATGTCCGTGGGCAGACTTCGGCAGCGGTCCCACCAGATCCATCCCGATCCACTCAAAGGGCACATCGATGACGGGTAGTGGAATGAGCGGGCTGGGGGGAGGACGGCACGGAGACGTCTGCTGGCAGGTGGGACAGCTACGGCAGAACCGTTTCACTTCCGCCTCTAGTCCGGGCCAGTGAAAACGGTCCCGGATGCGAGGCCAGCGGGAACGAGCTCCAGGTGCGCCACTCATCGCGCACAGGTGTTGTGCGTCGGTGATCAGTGTGGCAGCGGCGTTTCCAGGGCGACGCTAATCTGGACTCGGGATACTCGCCACAGTGTATACACAGTTAATGAATGAAACCCATTGTATAGAGATTAACATAGCAGAAATGCTGGGAACAAATCAATTTCATGAATCAAGAGAGCTGATGTGATGTGTGTGTTTTGGACATGTGTACAGTGTGCCATATGTTGTTTATTAAATCTATCATGAACAATGTAGGAAAAACATGTGGATACACCACAATATACAGTATGAGCTATTCAGTATTAAATATGCATGTGTGAGACTGGAGAGAGATAATTACTTCTTCTTGCAACAGAAGTGATAGACAGCGCCAGTCTTGCTGTTTTTCTCTGATGTGGAGATTTGCACCCATTTGCTAGTTTAATCATTACCGTGTGTACTAATACTTTATGCTAAAATGAAAACAGCACTGAGTGACACTTAAACGAACATGTCAACAAATAACACGAACATTCATAGTCATTACTGTAGAGTTTAAAGGCATAGTTCACCTAAAAAAGAAAATTTCTATCCAAGATGTAGTTGAGTTTGTTTCTTCTTCGGAACAGATTTGCTCACCAATGGATCCTCTGCAGTGAATGGGTGCCGTCAGAATGAGAGTTCAAAGAGCTGATAGAAACATCACAATAAAAAAGAAAATTTCTATCCAAGATGTAGTTGAGTTTGTTTCTTCTTCGGAACAGATTTGCTCACCAATGGATCCTCTGCAGTGAATGGGTGCCGTCAGAATGAGAGTTCAAACAGCTGATAGAAACATCACAATAATCCACAAGTAAACAATGCGACTCTAGTCCATCAATTACCGTCTTGTGATGTGAAAAGCTGCTTGTTTGTAAGAAACAAATCCATTATTAAGGCGTTTTAACTCTAAACCATTGCTTCTGGCCAAAATACGAGACCATAATCCATAAAAATGCTTCCTCCGTTGAAAATGTCCTATTGTCCTCTCACATCAAAATCCACCAACATATTTTATTTAGAACTGTTTTGGACTGTTTTCACTTGTAAAAAGTGCTTGATCTGTGCATGTTTCTCTCCTGATTCAGACGAGGCGACTTTTCCACTGGAAAAAGCAATATTATGGATAGAGGACTTGTTTGAAGTTAAAAATGTCTTAATTATGGATTTGTTTATTACAGACATGCTTCACAAGATGTTAATTTATTGACTGGAGTCATATTGTGGATTATTTATCAGCTGTTTGAATTGTCATTCTGACGGCACCCATTCACTACAGAGGATCCATTGGTGAGCAAGTAATGTAATACTAAATTTCTCCAAATATGTTCTAATGCATGCATTTGTTGCACTGCACTTGCTGAAACAACATTTATCATTAATCCAGTATTGTATGCTTATTAAGGTTTAATGTACGTCAGAGGATGTTTTCTCTCATGCCAGGATCGTTCTGAGTGATGTGATTACTACAAGTTATCAACTGTAGTGAAGATGATCAATAATTGGTGAGTAGCCGTGTAATATAAATATTGCGGTAATGACCTACTGGCTGTATATTATTCCTTCCATAATGACTGGCTGACTGTACATTTAGCGTATACATATCGTATATTCATTACATTTATTCCTGAGCTCGTTCACATTGAGATGTGTGAAAGACAGCCTTTCACTTCTCTCTGTAATTTCATGTGACAACACATTATCTGTTCAGTCATTGGCACTTTGCTCTGAGAAATGACTTTGGTCACCAGACATACGCAGTTGAATGGGAAATGAGACTTGTGGAGAACATTCTTAAGAGCTCTGCTGGAGACATTCATTGATTGCCACTCATAATTTGCATATTTGCGGCTGCATATTTCTGAAACATAATTGATACCACAAAATTAAGACTCATGGGATGATATCATGTGAAGTGTTTAACAAGTGCAGCAGGTCTGTGCATGCACTCTTTAAACAGCAATGTGACTTTTTATGACTGTGATTCACATTTTTATGTATTTGGAATACCCAGATGTTTCTGAGGCTTTATAGACATGCACTATATTGTAGTTCTCACTATATTATAATTCTCTCACTATCGCATTGTCTTCAGATATAACCTACGAGTCACATGGACCACTTATATGATTTTTTAAATTTATTTTTTTACCATTTTGCTGCATCACAACACCAGGTCTACAGCGAGAGTGTGATTTTGAGCTCATGTTGTTTCTGTTTTTTATAATAGGCTTTTTCTGTGGTATGTCAAAAAAAAAAGACATAATGCTTGCTGAATTATGTAAAAACCAAATTATAGTTGTGCTCTTACCCCCTATTACGGAGGTCATCTTTTAGTTAGAATGAAATCATGGCTTATTAAAATGATAAAGGTAAGCAAATTAGTTTTAAATAGCCAGTTTAATAAGACGTCGAGAGAGTACGATAAGAGATAAACAACAATGAACACAGAAAGCCTTCATTTATGTATGTCTAAGAAATCTAATTGAATTAATTTTTTAGGCCATACTTAATATCTTTTGACATACATATGCCATAGTATCTATGCATTTTGCATTCAGTAATCTCCTCCAAACTAGACATGTAAGAAATACCATAGCTGCAGTGTTTCTCAAATTTTTTGAGAAACTTAAGTACCCCACACAGCTCCATCAGTGATTCAAGGACTCTTTCATTTTGCAATGGATCTGGTTTAAACAAAAACAATTTCTACTTGGCATAAAGATTCCCCAAATGATTTTCTTTCCTTTAATGAGACACCTGAGCTTGTTTGTCAAGTTTTTAGTCAAGCAACTTTCTCTGAGAAAGATCTAGCAATGAATTTATGTATAAACCAGATGCATCATTTAGGGAAATATTCATTTGCGGGCTGGCATTGTGGAATCTATGTGCCATCGAAGCTTAACAATTCTAAAATATATTATCTGCAAATGAAATACACTGCCATTTATTAATGAGGGCATACACATATCTTTGAAGATATGCACTGCTACAAGTGTCATCCATGCAAATTGAACAGACACAAACATAAGGGAAATTTTGCTAAATCTTACTGTCTTCCCCATCCCAGAGCTGGTGACAACGTTCCAGGCACAGAAAGGACGTGAAGTACTACATCTCTTTTACAGCCTCACTTGTAGACAATAGACAGGGACAATTAAGCATACATTATACACTTTCAGCATTGTGAGAGTAATTGTAGTGGCTCCTTGACTTTCTCAAAGAGACATTTTCCTCCCAGTTTTACGTTTAAATACGTGAAATTACGTTTCATATGCATTGAAAAGCTTTAAGGTTTCGGGGAAGAGAAACAGACAATGATTCTAAGCTCTGTTTTTGTGCTAATATTGTCTGTAATGATCTGGTTTATTAAATATACAAATGTTAATTTAATTATTATATAATATAATAATTAAATATAAATAAATAATAAAAAAAATCTGGTCCTTAGCAGGTCTTAAATTTAAGAAAATAAAACCTCAGATGAACATGAACAACAACACATGACATATTGCACCGTGTCATTGTTTATTTAACAAAAATAAAGCTAAGATGGAAAAGCCATGTGTGACAAAGTTAGGACACCCTTACTGTTAACACAGGAATTAAGAGGGTAAGTAACGGTCAGGCACTGCTAATCAAATACCTTTGATTAACTGATCATCAGCAAGTGTGAGCAGCTCTATAAAAGCAGAAGTTCAGGTGTGTGTTAACACAGTGCCAAAGAGGAAAGACATCAGCAATGATCTTAGAGAAGCAGTTGTTGCTGCCATCAATCTGAGAAGAGTAATATGGCAATTTCCAAAAATTTGAAGTCCATCATTCCTCAGTGAGGAAGTTTATTCACAAGTGGAAGATATTCAAAATAGACACCAATCCTCCCAGAAGTGGACGTCCCCAAAAATTCACCCCAAGAACAGACCGTGTAACGCTCAGAGAAATGGCAGACAACCCAAGAACTTCACCGCAGACTCTACAGGCCTCAGTTAACATGTTAAATGATAACGTTCATGACAGTTCAATTAGAAAAATATGGGACAAGTGTGGCATATTTGGAAGGCTTGCAAGAAGAAAGCCTCTTCTCTCTAAAGAAACATGACAGCATTGTTTAGGTTTGCAAAGTTGCATCTGAACAAACCATATGTCTTCTAGAACAATGTCCTTTGAACAGACGATACCAAAGTGGAGATGTTTGGCCATAATGCACAGCGCCAAGTTTGGTGAAAACCTAAACAGCATATCAGCACAAACACCTCATGCCAAAAGTCAAGCATGCTGGTGGAGGGCAGATGATTTTGGACTTGTTTTGTAGCCACAGGAACTGGGCATCTCACATTCATTGAGTTGACCATGAACTCCTCTGTATACCAAAGTATTCTAGAGTCAAATTTGAGGCCATCCGTCCGACAGCTAAAGCTTGGCCAAGATTGGGTCATGCAACAGGACAATGATCCCAAGCGCACCAGCAAATCTACAACAGAACGGCTGAAAAGAAAAGAATCAAGGTGTTGCAACAGTCCATTCAAAGTCTAGACCTCATCCTGACTGAAATGCTGTGGCGAGAGCTGTACATAAACAAATGCCCACAAACCTCAATAAACCTGAGCAACGAAAGAAGAATGGGCCAAAATTCCTCCAGGACAACCCGATCTCATGAAACTGCATATAAATAGTATGCCAAATAAAAATGAAAACTCGTGGTATTGATACGCAAAAATGGACTTTGGCGTGTATATGCTACGTGATGGGTAGGATTAGGGTTGTGGGGTAGATGCTTATCATATGTACGCGAAAACTGCGTATCATATGCACGCCAATAAATTTCGTATCATATGCACGCGAAAACTGCGTATTATATGCACGCCAAACACGTGCGTAGCATATACACGGCAAAGTCCATTTTTGCGTATCAATACCATGAGTTTGCGTTTTTATTTGGCGTACTATTTATATGCATTTTTATGAGACCGGACTCTCCAGAACGATGTGAGAGACTGATAAAGTCATACAGAAAATGATTACTTTAAGTTATTGCTTTTCATGGCTTTACATGGCTTTTCCATCTTGGCTTTTTGCTAAATAAATAATGGCACAGTGTGATATGTCGTGATTTTGTTCATCTGAGGTTTTATTTTCAAAATTTTAAGACCTGCCAAAGACCAGATATTTTTTATATTATGTCATGATACAGAAAACCATGGAATTCAATAGGGTGTCCTAACTTTTTCACATGACTGTATATATATACACACAGTATATATTAAATCAATGTAATTGTTTGACCACCATAAATTCTGTTATGTGAATATTGGGTTCTTACTGGACTAATCAATTGAATTGTCTTTAGAAAGCTGGATTATTTATAAAAAAATAAAAATATTATGTGTGTGTGTGTATACAATAAAGGTTATTGTTTAACCATAAATTCTAATGTGTAAATAACTGGGCTTATCATCTGAATCATCTTTGAAGTCCCACATTGGGAGTGTATTCTGTTTAAAAAATATTTTCATATCAGCTTTTATAAATTAGTTAAGGAATCATATGAGTATCTGTTGGTTGTTGTGAATCTGTTAAGAGATTGCTTTAGGACGTTTCACTTTGTCTCTACCACTGTAAAATAAATGGCTTAGATGCAGGATGGCATACTGCAGGGAAGCCCTGTCTTTGTTTCTCAGAGGCATCTATCCCGAAGCTGACACCAAGTCTGAATTACTCCACCAGTAGCTGCATGCTCTAGGAACGACTCCCCTGTGATCAGCTCAGATTTTTTCCCTTTTCCCCAGTTCTCATCCTCTGTGATCAGTGGGTTGTCTGTGTTCAAATGGGTCTGACTCAAACAGAAATGTGCTGCAAATAATTCTGTACAGCAGTGATATGTGATTTTATCTTCATCTTGGATCCAGGGGGGAATTTACAAACTGTATTTATATGTCAGCTCAGCATTACTTCACTATTCGGCACAAAAAGAGCATCACAAGTCATTCTGTAAGAAAATAACAGTAAAAAGGAGGAATCTTCAAACAGAACTAGTCCCAGGGTTCAAGTTAAGTCATTTTCAAAAGAATTTGTGGCACAATGTTGATTACCATAAAAAATGTGTCTCTCAGTTTCTTTTAAAGCATAATTCATGGTTACAGTGGCACACTTATAATGAAAGATAAAGCTTGCATTTTTATTAAAGCACATTGTAGCGAATCATCTCATGGGGAAATATGAATAATTAATCATAACTAGTTATAATTAATTATAAATATTTGGATCCGCTGTAAGTATTTACTTGACCTCTCAGGGTCAACTATCTGTGGGTCCATAGGTCCCTTAGGTTCATACGGCTTGTTAACTGAGGGGGGTTACAGAGTATTTGTTAAATATAGCTAACAAAATATATATTGTGTGTTTGATTGGTCCAGACGCTACAACATGCATAAATTAAGTAAAACTGATGGATGAGTAAATTGTATTACTTTCTGCAGTAAAGACTAATTTTATTTATTTGTTGTGCTAAAAAGTTGTCAGTTGCAGAAATTACATTAACAATTAAGTAGAACCGAGGTATGAGTCAATAGTATTCTTTTCTGCATTAAATAGTTATTTTATTTTATCAGCCACATTTTTCATAAAATTTTCAGTTGCTAGAATACGTTGTTTGCACATGACGTCATTGCTGTGGCGCCAAATGCAGCTGGAGGGCTGGAAGTGATTTTTCTATGTAGGAATCGCTAGCAGAAACTCAAAATGCCTATGTTTTGCATTTATGGATGCTCAAATCGGTCAAACCAAGAAACAGATATTTTATGTGCAGCTTCATTGATTATAACGGAACATTGTGAGATTGCGATAAGTGAGTGACAGCTTTTTAGTGGTTATATGGAAGCGCTATTAGCTCGCTTTCTAGGCTATAATCAAATTAGAAAATATGAATAAAAGTTTTGTTTTACGTGCTGCTAACAGGACCAATGGCCACATACCCTGTTTATGCAGCAAAGTTTCACGAGTGACATATATCCCGCATCCCTCATATAAATGCAGTATTCACTTTCGAAATAGCTTGTTTGCAATCAGGGTTAGTTGCTTAGCCTATATCCACCGCCTCGATGGCAGGCAAGTATTTCAATTTAGTTGAAAAATCGCTCCTCTTCATAACATTAGGATCACCTCCAACATATGTTGTGAATTTCTGTTTATACCTTTCTCTTGTAATAGTGTCTAAACCAGTACAGTATGGACTTTCCTCCATCTCATCCATTCTGCTTTTCACTTCCTGCCCTCCATCTGAATTTCGCTCGGCATCAGAATCACGTGATTGCAAACAACCTATTGCATATATTAAGTACAACCATGGGACTATAACTAATATTATTTTCTTCAGTAACATTTTTTTCTTTTTTTTTTCCAGCACTACAAATTTGTCAGTTAAAAATGCATTACAGGTTAACAAAATCCATACCTGATCCCCCATTTCTACATTTGTTTGATAAGCTTTCTTCCTATTATCTTTCCAGTTCGAAGTGTCATTCCTTCTGTAATATAATTTCAGCAATGCCACAGACTTTACATACTAAAAAGGTCAGGTATCAAGTTTGTTATTACATCCAAACTGTTGAAAATACATAAAAAAGTAGCATATTACTTTAGAAAGAAGCCAACCAAAGTGACATTAACAGAGTTTGTCAGAAACACATGTTTTTGGTGTGGTTTCCTGAGATGGACCATGCTGGCTGAGAAGCCTTTCCATGACACCCAGTGTGTCCAGATTAACCAGCTGTCCTAACATATGGTGGTCATCCGTGGAAAAGCTTTCCGTTTAGGCTGACATTGGCATTGTGGAGCATCCCTGTTTGGATCTCATAAACAATAGAATTTCACCGGAAAATGACAGTAAGGACTTTTGATGTCATGGCAGAGCAGTCTAAACACATAAATACTGACAAGAATACTGTAAAGCTGCTTGTGCTGATGTGATCATGACAACGGTTGCTAAGGTGGGAGTGGTCAGTAACTTTTTAATTACATAAAAAATATGTCTTAAAAAAATGCTAGTCTGTATGAGTTTATAGTCAATCTACATTTTTGTGTGACACAGTGACATCTTTTCTCTGCTATAATTTTTTTTTATCCAATTGCTGAATCTTGTCAGCTAATTACAGTGGCAGCGTTTACCTACACTCCATCTGATTCTCACATTGTCTAATGCACCGTTCACATGTGAGACATGACTGAAGACACTTTCAAGGTAATAATCTGTGCACATGAGTGATTGTTTCAACTGGAAACTGATATGTGCCTGAACTGCTCATCTTCATAAGTATTGCAGTAATGTACTGAGGCAGAATTTGCACATTTTCCAGAAATGTTTGTCTTTTGTGTATATGCAAAGCTGTTCCCATCTTTAAACCATCTATTTCTGAAGCGTTCAAATGCTATAACTAGTAATCTACTCAACAATGAACAATATCTGAAATGTTCAGTCATAGCAGTCACTCACAATTATCCGGAATTTCACCTGAAGGAAAATAAACAAACATCCATGTGAGTCAATAGGAACATTTGCTTATTGCTCGACCTCATTCATCCATAGGTATGGTAGAATATAGTATAGAAAGTACCCTTTCATGCTCAGTTTACACAATTTAACAATTCATCTTCTATCAGAAGCCAAGATATTTCTAATTTCCAGCTGTAAAATTTACTAATTATACTGTATTTACTGGAAGCACTATAAACATTTTAAAAATGTTTAAAAGAGTGTGTTTTTTTAAATATCTTATTATTCAGGCCAGTAAGGCAAGGCAAGTTTATTTATATAGCACATTTCATACACAATGGTAATTCAAAGTACTTTACATAAAAGAAAAGAAAATAATAATAAAAAAATAATCACAACAATAAAACAAGGAATTTAAAAACTTTGAAAATGATTGAAAAATTGATTTAAGAGGTTTAAAATGAATTAAAAAAATTAGGAATAGAAAATGATTATTCAAAAAAATAGTGCAATCAGTTCGGACATTGCACAGTGCTCATTCAATAAATGAGTTTTGAGTCTGCATTTAAATGTAACTAATGTTTTAGCACATCTGATCTCTTCTGGAAGCTGATTCCAACTGAGGGCGGCATAATAACTAAAAGTGGACTCCCCTTGTTTTGTGTGAACCCTTGGTATTTCTAACTGACTCGATCCTAATGATCTGAGTGGTCTGTTAGGTTCATATTCAGTGAACATATCTGCTATGTATTTAGGTCCTAGGCAATTGAGTAATTTATAAACGAGTAAAAGTACTTTAAAATCAATCCTAAATGTAACTGGAAGCCAGTGTAAGGACCTGAGGACTGGTGTAATATGCTCAGATTTTCTGGTTCTAGTCAGAATTCTGGCAGCAGCGTTCTGGATGAGCTGCAGCTGTCCAATGGTCTTCTTGGGAAGGCCGGTGAGGAGACCATTACAATAGTCCACCCTGCTAGTGATAAAGGCATGAACAAGTTTCTCCAAGTCTTGACTGGAAACAAAACATCTAATTCTTGCAATGTTTTTTAGATGATAGTATGCTGATTTAGTTGCTGCTTTGACATGACTACTGAAACTAAGGTCTGTCTCCAGAATCACACCAAGATTCCTCCTGATTTGATTTTTAGTTGTTAGACCCCTAGAGTCAAGGTATGGATTCACCTTGAGAACTTCATCTTTGTTTCCAAATGCAATGACTTCAGTTTTTTCCTTGAGTACTGAATTAACAACAAAAACTACATACAATTTTATGATTCCTCTTATTTAAACAAAATAATAACATTTTGCAGATTCTGCAAGGTTTACGTAAATTTATGATCACAAGGGTACTTAAGACAATTTTCTAGGGTGATGCAATCCATAAAGATCTGTTGGGTGCTGGTGTCAGTTTTGTTTCGTATTCTGCCGTGACTACATGAATATCTCAGTTTCAGCAGCCTCTTCATCAGGCAGAAACGGATGGATGTGGCCAAGACTTAAATATTACCATCATGTGAGAATGGTTATGAAAAGGTGATGCTGGTTGCAGTACATCTGTGTTAAAGTCAAAATGACCTGTGCAGAAAGGGTTAATATAGAAATGTATAACTGCAGTATTAACAGTTGTTGTATAATGGCAATTGATGGTTATGCAATATGCAAAAGAAGATAGACTGTTAGAACAGACAAGGTGTGATGATGGCAGGGGTTCTAAGTAAATTTTTTGACATGCCATGTTACTGGAAAGTAGAATAATGAGCACTCTAATAGTCATTTATCATTTTGTGGATGCAGTGCTCACAGACCTGGGCTCCTGGAGATAGATAAGTCAGGGAGGGATTTCTGCCATACTGTTCTCTCAGAAAAAAGCATGAAAAGACAGGAATAAACAGCAAAGTAGGTCAGTCCAGAAAACAGCTCTGTCAGAACACTGTATGGAACGAAGTTGTTGTTTTTTTCTTAAAGTTATTGTTCACAAAGAACAGCAAGTCTGTATAGAGGTACAAATCATTGTATTGCTTTGTGTTCCCATCATGCTCTTGACTTAAAAAGTGGCCAGCCAATAGTGTCTTGTTATGGCTGCTAGATGTATTGTTCTTAAAATATATTGCTTGTATATATTCATAAGCTTGGATGTCTTATTTCCTTATTTTTATCATTGGAACAAAAAAAAAAGAGATATTTCAAAAACATGTAAATAAAACAGACAGATTTAAGTCAAAATTCACTGTCAGGTTTCTTTTTCAGTAGGCTATTAACGTCCCAGGTTACGTATGTAACCATGGTTCCCCGAGGGAACGAGACGCTGCGTCGGAAAACGCTAGGGGAACGCCTTCAGCGATACCAAGCTCTGAATCATATGTGTAATCAGTCGAACGATGGGCGAGCGTTTTCCGACGCAGCTCGAGTTCCCGAAGGGGAACCACTATAAACTCACTAAGCAGAACTTTCCAAATTGTGAATAAATAATTCAGACCAGTTTGTGAACTGCAAGAACTGATTCATTTTCAAAAAAGCAACTCAACAGAACGATTCATTCATGAATCAGAGTCAAGGAGAGCTATGGAAGGATGTCAAGATTTTCAGTTAATGTATAACAAACATTTTATTTTGGTTGGTTACTCACATGACTTAAGACTTAGTATATAGTACACAAATCATATAAAACTTAAAAAAAAAAATATTTAGAGCTTGACAGCCCCAGTGCTTTTGACTTTATTATATTAAAAAAGGTGTAAAAAATATTCTTAGAATGAAAGAATAGAATATTTGTAAGAATTAAATTCATTCTTCTTTTTTCAGTTTTTGAATGACATAGAGGTAAATAATAACTTAGAATTTTAATATCAAATAAAATTGGACTTAGATAAAAGAGAAAAAGTCTAAGCCATACATTTTCTGTTGATGATTTAAAATGATTACACTACGGCATTGTTAGCTATCAAATGACTGACAGAAATTAGTTATCATAAAGCTCACGATCACCACCTGATAAAAACATGACAGTAATCCACAAGTAATTCACACTACTCCAGTCCATCAATTAACATCTTGTGAAGCGAAAAGCCGCATGTTTGTAATAAATAAATTCATAATAAAGACATTTTTAACTTTAAACTGTTGCTAAAATACGAGTGCTCTATCCATAATATACTTTCTCCAGTGAAAATTTCATCTTGCCTGAATCAGGAAAGAAATATGCAAGATCAAGCACCATTTACAAATGAATTTATAAAATATGTTGTCGGATTTTGATGTGAGAGGACAACAGGGGATGGACTTTTTCCACTGGTGGAAGCTTCATTGTGAATTATGGAGTCATATTTTGTCCAGAAGCAACAGTTTAAAGTTAAAATGCCTTTATGGTGTATTTGTTTCTTAGAAAAATGCAGCTTTTCACTTCACAAGATGTTAATCGATGGACTGGAGTCATGTGGATTATTGTGATGTTTTTATCAGCTGTTTGGACTCTCATTCTGATGGCACCCATTCACTGCAGAGGATCCATTGGTGAGTTAAGTGATGTAATGCTAAAATTCTCCAAATCTGTTCTGATGAAGAAACAATCTCATCTACATGTTGGATAGCCTGAATAAATTGTCAGCAAATTTTTGGGTGAACTACTCCTTTAAAGACAAATAACTGTGCACTGTCAAGAACAAAAGCACAGACCTCAAGGCTGACTGCGTGCCAGCAACTTCATCAATAACAGTTAGAGCGGCATCAGGAAGGCTTTGTGATGAGCTCTTGTTTTAAGCGCCCATCGTTGGAAAAACAGCTGTAGAGCAGCGAGTGCAGGCAGGCAGGGGGTGGGCCTCAGCGGCTGGGCCAGATTCAGCCCTGATGGCTAATTAAAGGTTTGTGGCCATCAAAAGCAGCCCTGCTTCCCTCATGGGAGCAGCCATGCATGGCGTGTGTGCCATGCCAGAGGAGCAGTGAGGCAGGGGTCATCTCTGTCTCACAGCTGTGCAAGGCTGCCTCGCAAGCTCAACGGGCACCCTGTCCGTTCCCGCTCTCCCGCTCCCTCCGTCTGCTGCCGGGAAACGGCTGTCGTCTGCAACTGTCTAATCATATATTAATTACTCATGATCAGTCGGCTTTGATTCAATTTCAGGATGTGTGGCAGGCCCGGCTAATGTAATAAAAACTGATATCCGGACGCTTTGTATGAAGTGATCAGATTTTGCTGGATGAAGTCGTTACGTGTTTCTCCATTTTTGCATTTTGGTAATGGTCACTTTTTGGCATTGCAGATACTCAAAAATGCTGAATAAACTAGAAAAGGGTGAAGTCTTTGTATTGAATAAGCAATGTTGGACGTTGGTATTGGTCCAGAGCAGGAGTCCCGAGTCCTCAAAGTAATTAATTTGGGAAGCTGTTCGCTTTTCAACACAATCTGTTTACACAGCATTTTAACAGCACAGTCCATAAACTGAGTGGACAATACTTGTAGATGGATTCTAAGGGAAGAGGATTGTGAGTGAATGATTCAACTGGCTGATTCAGTTGAAATAAACTAAGGGAAGAACAGGGTAAAAAAGGAAAATGTTATGCCTAAATGACGTACCAATTAAATTTACAATTTAATTGTGAGTTTAAGCACTTTGATTAAGATAGAATTTAGATAGATTATACAGATTTTCTGAAGAAAGATGGCGCAGCGTATGCTGGAGCTCTTCAATTGTTTTAATGTTTTTGTTAGTTTTTAAAACACAGTAACACAGGGATGAACTGCTGAACATTCGGCAGTACACACCACACTATCTTCTACCGGTTTTTGATTACTCTGACACTTTACTGAACATTGAAGTTGGTGGCGAAGCAGAAATTCACAGCATTTAATTATTATAGTGTTTCTCACAGCAAGTTAAAGGGGTCATATGATGCTTTTTTAAAGATCATTATTTTGTGTATTTGGTGTAACAGAATATGTTGACATGCTTTAATGTTCAAAAAACACATTATTTTTCAAATACTGTACATTATTGTAGGTCCTCTATGCCCCGCCTCTCTCAAACGCTTCGTTTTCTACAAAGTCCCTCCTTCTGACAAGCGCAGTCTGCTCTGATTGGCCAGCTGACCCAGTGCATTGTGATTGGCCGAACACCGCAAGCACTCGTCGGAAATGTAACGCCCCTTACCATAATCGCGAGCTTCATCTTTCAAAATAAATGTAAAGACAGAGCCCGAAAGGGGAACAGAGTCGCGTGACAGACACAGTGATGAAGCTGGTATGTGTTTGCAGTACACAAGCCACGGTTAAGACAGCTGACTCCACTGTGATGTGACCCTGTCTCTCTCTCGCTCTCTCTCTCTCTCTTTCTCTCGCTCGCGCACACACACACACGATGCGCAACACTCCGCATTTGAACAGTCAATAGCAAATACTTAAACTAATAACTAAACAGTAGCTGATTCAGAAGCGCCAGATTGTCATAGCAAAGTCAGAATTACCTCCTCTCCTAGGTTCACGAAACGGTCGTCCATAAAATGCATTGCTGTTCTGTTGTAAGTAATCTTAATGCATCTACTTTCGGAAGGCCAAGTAAAGTGCTTTTGCTTTCGCCTAGAAACACACATCTTCTCCCTGACATGGCTGCTTCAACACTAACTGCGGTTACTGAAACCATGCCTTCTTTCTTTGCGTGCACATTTGAGCGGCATTACGCAGATATTTTCACATAGTGAGGTAGATATGTGGGGGCGTGTTAGAACGAGCCGTTTTAGGGGGGCGTGGCAGAGTCTTAACTTTGATAAAGAATATCTCTTTGGTTTTGAGACTTTAGTCTTTGCAACTTCAGGGATCTTATCTATGCACAATCAGCTTGTAACACTCCAAAGAGAAAGGAAAACTTGAAATCGCATCATATGACCCCTTTAAAAGGAAAATTTGTATTAGGGACTGGTGCAAAGTGCAACTACAATATGGGTGTGACAGGTGACTGTGATCTCTGAATTGACATACTATGACCTGACTAATTTCATGCTCACAGTGGAAATAAAAATGAGAACAGCTGGCATTGTACCAGTTGAAAATGTCTGACACTAACAGAGGGTGCTTGGGGCAGTCAGACGGTGCCAATCAGCTCTCTGAAACCGGCCAGTCTTCATGTGAGCTGAGTGACAGGTGATGGAACTGTCATAGAAGGGAAACAACAAACTGAATTCACCCTGTCAATGTGTTTGTGAACTAATGTATAATTCATCTGAAACACTGACAGACAGAAGTTGGGTGATGTTTGAAAGCTGGGCTTAATTCATTTAAAAGGACAGTTCAGCCAAAAATTTTAATTCTGCCGTATTTTTCTCAGCCAATATGATTTGATTTTGGTTTTCTGTGGAAGAAAAAATTAGACATTTTAAAGAACTTTCGTGCTATTTTTTTAGTAGCAGCATACAGGTTTGGAATCACATAAAGGTGCGAAAATAATGACAATTTTTATTTTTGGTGGAACTATCTCTTTAAGGCTTGTCGATCTGATGCAGCGTTGGAGACTTCTGGAGCCCATGTCTGCTCAGCTCATTATAAAGTCTTTTTCTGCCCAAATTAATAACTAATGCATTGATAACATGCGGCCTAATGTTTGAATGTGGCAGGCGGGCAGTCACTGTAACTTGTCAGAGGACATAATTGGGCTTCCATAAACAGTGAAAGCTTTGGGATAGAGATGGCAGCGGGCAGCACTCTCCGATCACTGATCAGTTTGCTTTTATTGTCCATGTGATGGATGGCTTCTTTTACTCCAGCTCCAGCCATAATGGGGCATTTGTGTCTCTTAAGACCTAATGGACTATTATGGGATTAACTGCTCGTAGATCCTTTTTGTCCATCAGTATCTCTAGTGGACTACTTTCTCTTTTTATTTCTCAGTTTATCCTTTTCTGTTTAAAGCTTCTCGATGATTTTTATGGATGTTAAAGGAATAGTTTACTATTTCACATTTTCAATACTTTTATAGTTCTTTTATATATACTGTGTATATATATATATATATATATATTCAATAGAGAATAAAGCTGGAGCCCATGTCTGCTGAGCTCAACACATTTTTATATGCAAGTAAGTAGAATTAAAAATAAATAAATTAAAAAATATATATAAAAATATAATATTAAAATAAAACCATATCAATTATTGGCTTTTAATTAAATCGACTGATATTGGAAGCTTATTATGATCTTTGTTTATATTTAGTGTCATCTATTTAAACTTAAAATTAAAGTTTCTCTATAATAACACTTTATACTATTAATATATATAACTTGTTAATAATGTAAAATCTTTAGCAAATCTCAACATGAATATTTATCTTTCATATTATACATTAAAATATTGTGATGCCTAAATTTAAACTATTTGGTTTGTAGTGGTTTTTTAACATTAAAGTATAGAATTTTATTATCAGCCCTGTTAACAGTTATAGATCATAACATAAAATTACAGGCTTTACACCCAACATAACTTTAGGTTTTTAAGAGCGGGACGACCTGTAAGCCATAACAGACAGGAAAACGACTGTTTGGGAAACCTTTTCGGTTTTGCAGTTTGTCTTTGGTCACCACTAGAGGAGCAGAAACGACACAGAAGCTTTAAACACAATACAAGACAACATTCATGATGCTTCTTTAGGAATCTGACCTCCAAAAAAACAGAATAGGCAGTTTTTGTCTTGACTGATATTGACCAATTGTTCTAATGTACTAAAGAAAGCCTCACAAGGATCCAAGTTTAGCTCCTCTGTTCTTCAGTTCAACTGTACACCAGCGCTTACGGCCTTGTTACTTGTTCATTTGTGAATATAGTGCTTGTGTGATTTGCTGAATAGGGACATTACATTTGTGTCACAGATCAGCAGCCTGAACAATGAGATCACTCTTATGTCTGAAAGTACAATCATGTGCCTTTGAGTACAGATGAAAAAGCCAGTGAATTGAGTGAATGAGCTTTCAATCTGGCCCAAATGAAATTGTGGCATGTTTACAGGCTTTGCGATTAAGTCGATGCGCTCTTAACATTTAGAGATTGCGTCCGGTGTAGCGCTCCTACCTTGAAAACCTACCCAAACCAGTGCCACGAATAACTTTCTTTGAGGCCAGGTGTGTAAATTCCTTCCACATGACAGGCTGTAAAGGGGCAGCTTTAAAGAAGAGGTGTTTGGTTACCGCAGAACAATGCAAACTCATGGAGAGTTTCACCAGCTCTTCTACTATGTCACCCTCTATAGAAAGACACACAAGTGCTAAGAAAGAATATAAATATGAATGAGCTGAATGGCTTGTCAGGATGGAAACCTTGAGATCAGTGTGCTCAGAGTGTCTTCAAAGAAACCGGCTTCAAATACTCCACAGGTCACACCAAAGAGAAGTGAAGAAGGACCGACACAGAAACATATGAATGGTTCAAGTATCATGTGTCAGAGGTAAGGAACGCCAAGCACTTCAAGACAGAAGAAAGCCCACAGTTTCTTCCTCTACTTGACTCAGATCTCAGCTTTCCAATGGCCTTAAACAGTAATGCTCCATCTTGTTGCGTGTGAGCATGAAGTGAGTTGATGTGTGACAGAAAATAGCTGAGCTTATTACTGAGAATTGAATAAAAGAGGATATCTTTTTGTAGAATAGAATAGCGTATTATTGTTGTATTAAGCCTCCTTCACACAGAGATTCTGGAAAATACACAGATAATGTGTCCCATGATTTGTCCCTGGATCGTTTGATTTTGGTTCATTCACACTGCCAGTGATTTTCTGGAATCTGTTGCTACGTTCACACACATGCCGTAAAGATGCGTGACATTACGATGTGACGTGTACAGTTCCACAATGCTGGTGAACGATCTCAGCTTCAGTGTGGATAGTGAGGAGCTCCCTGATCTCTGCACATATTTTTTTGTCATGAATGTTGATCTGCCTTTAAAACACCTGGAAAAATAGTCACACAATAACATGCATCGTCACTAAGACACACACTTTACGCCATTGGTCCTGCCTTTTATTCACACAGGGCTTGTTCCGGGACTGATCCCGGCAATGTTACTAGGTCCTCATCCAGGGATCTTTCCTGGGGGAGGTGTTGCTTCAATTTATAACAACGTTTTCAGTATTTCTCAGAAGGCGGGCTTCAAGTATAACTCGTTTGAAGTAATGGTGCTTCATATAACATTGTCCAGAGAAACAAGTGTTAATGATAAATCCCCTGTGTCGTTTGTACTGGCTATTGTATACAGGCCACCAGGGCACCATACAGACTTTATTAAAGAACGTGCTGATTTTATATCCGAGTTAGTGCTGGCTGCAGATAAAGTTTTAATTGTTGGTGATTTTAATATCCATGTTGATAATGAAAAAGATGCATTGGGATCAGCATTCATAGACATTCTGAACTCTATTGGGGTTAGACAACACGTCTCAGGACCTACTCATTGTCGAAATCATACTCTAGATTTAATAATGTCACATGGAATTGATGTTGATGGTGTTGAAATTATGCAGCCAAGCGATGATATCTCAGATCATTAGTTAGTCTTGTGCAAACTTCATATAGCTAAAACTGTAAATTATAATCCTTGTTACAAGTATGGTAGAACCATCACCTCTACCACAAAAGACTGCTTTGTAAGTAATCTTCATGATTTATCCCAATTCCTTAGCATTTCCAAAACCTCAGAACAACTTGATGATGTAACAGAAACTATGGACTCTCTCTTTTCTAGCATTTTAAATACAGTTGCTCCTTTACGCTTAAGGAAGATTAAGGAAAACAGTCTGACACCGTGGTATAATGAGCACACTCGCACCCTAAAGAGAGCAGCCCGGAAAATGGAGCGCAGCTGGAGGAAAACAAAACTAGAGGTATTTCGTATTGCTTGGCGGGAAAGTAACCTATCCTACAGAAAAGCATTAAAAACTGCTAGATCTGATTACTTTTCTTCTCTTTTAGAAGAAAACAAACATAACCCCAAGTATTTATTCAATACAGTGGCTAAACTAACGAAAAATAAAGCATCAACAGGTGTTGACATTTCCCAACAGCACAGCAGTAATGACTTTATGAACTACTTTACTTCTAAGATCGATACTATTAGAGATAAAATTGTAACCATGCAGACGTCAGCTATAGTATCACATCAGATAGCTTGCTATAGATCGCCTGAGGAACAATTCCACTCATTCTCTACTATAGGAGAGGAAGAATTGTATAAACTTGTTAAATCATCTAAACCAACAACATGTGTTTACTATTGTCATTTTGCATTATTGACACACTATTTTCCTAATTAATGCTGTTCAGTTGCTTTGACACAATCTGTATTGTTAAAAGCGCTATATAAATAAAGGTGACTTGACTTGACTTGACTTGATCTTTCCCGGGATCAATCCCGGAACGTGTTTGTGTTCACACAAAAGGCACACTGGCCATTTTATGGAAATTTTCCAGGATCAACGCTCTGTGTGAAAGGGGCTTTTTTTGTGTTGTCTTCTGTTTGCACATCCAGTCAGATAAAAATTGACATGTTCAAAATATATTTTTAAATTATCTTGTCTTAAATGTTCATTTTGCTTTGCTGATTTTTTATTATTTTTTTTATTTTGTTTGTTGGTTCTTCCTATTTTTAAAATGTGTTTATTTTATTCTTGCATGCTTTGTTTTTCCAGTTGGCATTACAATTTAAAAATGGCTTTAAAAATTTAAATTAGGGCCAACAACAAACCAGTTGCATGCCATATGGAGGCCATTTGTGCCACAAGATAAATATTGACTTATTCGAAATATTGTATTTTTTATTAGATTATTTTATATTTAGTTTTATATATATATTTATTTATTTGATTTATTTTGCTTTGCTTTTTTGTTTTAATATTTTTTTATGTGTATTGTTTTAACTTTAATGTATTTATTTTACTTTGCTTTATTCTTTATTATTTATGTTTTGTTTTTCTTCCTATTTTACAATTTTTGGTTTTGTTTTGGGTTGGTTTGGTTTGGTTTTTCCAGTTGGCACTACCACTTAGTTGTTCTAAAATAAAAATTGCTTTAAAAATTGAAATTATACATGGAGGCTGTTTGTGCTACAATATAAATATTGACTTATTCAGATTTTTTATATTGTTTTATGTTTTTCTTTATTTATTTTTATATTAATAAATATTTATTCCGTTTTATGTTGTTTTATCTACTTTTTTTCTTTCTTTTTTTTTGTTTACCATCATTTACTTGTTCTAAATTTGAAATGACTTTAAGAATTAAATAGCTTTAAGACCGACAGCAAATGAGTTGCATGCCACATGGAGGCCATTTGTGGCACAAGTCCTCACCACTCTACTCCCTGGTAAACAGAATGTCCAAGTCCACAGTACAGCCAAGAGCCATTGTTCTCCTCTCACTATGCCATGCCTGCATTCCAGCTCCTTGAGAGCTTATAGTCTGGAGAGAGATTTGCTTGTTGGGTCCTGGCGGGCTGGGGCCATGATCAAAGTTGGGCCTTAATTTCCGTCAACAGCTTAATGAAGAGGACTCATTCTTACGAGCACACCGCACCGAGCCTGCTGGAAGGTTCACTGCGCACTCAGTGGTTCACCATCTGCATTAAAATGCTGACTTGGCTTCAAGCGAGGCGTGGGTACATGGGGAGAGCCATTGCTGTATTGTGTCCAGAGCTGCAGAGACGATCCCTCACACAGCTGGGGTCTGTTTGGATCATGTGGCCAGAGGCACGTGTTAAAGGGGTCATATGATGTGGCTAAAAAGAACATTATTTTGTGTATTTGGTGTAATGAAATGTGTTTATGCGGTTTAAGGTTCATCATATGACCCCTTTAAAAACAGACCTGTTCTGGCTTTCACAGTATTAAAAACGCTTATAAAAACGCATTTGTTGATGCAACTGTGCCATTTGAACTAACTTATATGCAGATTTGAACTGTTTTGTCGAACCGTAGTTCAGGGGCGGCATTTCCTTATGGCAGAGTATGGCAGTTGCCATACCCTAGCCCAGTCAGGTGTGCTGTTGAAAACAGATTGACTCGCCACGTACAGCCTGGAGACAGATCTCTGCTTGTTCGCAATGTAAGGGTAAATAAATAACTGTGTTGTTTGAAAAAGTACAGCGTTTTGTTTAATCAAACACTATGTCTATAAAGGTCAATGTTGTTGTGTGTTTGAAGAGAGGAGAAGAGTCTTTTGACGTCTAGTTGTAGCCATATACTTTTGTACGTTTTAAATATCCTGTGCATATAGCGCTTCATCGTTTCATGATATTTTGGCCAAGTGTATTAAACGACAAGAAAAACTATAGCACCCATATAGCTACAATAAAAGTTATAACCTGTAAGTTGATGAAAGCGTTTAATGCGATGCACTTGCTGCCTCAGATACAGCCGTTCTAATGCCAGACAAAACAGATCTCCGTCATTCGCTGGTCAAAAACCAACTAAAGTGCAAGTGTCTCTGACTACGTTTAAACGTTATCCCTTTCTATATTTTCCCCCTATATTTCAGTGCTTAGTGTTGTGCCGTTGGATTTTTTATTTATCAAAACTGTTGAAATACCAACTCTGACGACGTTTAAACGTTATCCCTTTCTATATTTTTTCCTATATTTCAGTGCTTAGTGTTGTGCCGTTGGATTTTTTATTTATCAAAACGCCGCCACTGCCGTAGTTACACGTGATTCGAACCGGAGCCGTGAGCTACCAAACAAACCTACCGTCTATGACAACCCATAGATATGAAGCTGGATATGTGTGATGCTAACATTCAAAAGCATCAGTTTTCAAATCTCCCAGCATATTAAAATTGTTTTGAAGTCATAACATAATATTCTTCAAGTAATTGTGCGAAAATTACACTTTATTAATTCGAAACTGTAAATTTGTGTGAAAAGGAATAGTCAGAATTTTACTGCCTCTAGTGTTCATTTCTTTTGGAAACTGCAGTGATATGTACTCTTTGGTATACGTATTTCGCGTCTCGCGAAAAAGTGCCCCAAGGTACATTTTTGCCATGAGACCAGGTAGGAAAATCAGCTATTGATGTTTGTCTTGATATGGAACATTCAATAGAAAGTGTCATGTTACCTGCTGACTTTGTATATTATCTGTACCTAGGGATGGGCACAAATACATCAAAAAGTATTTTGTTACAAATTACAAATACTTGCTCATCAAATGTATTTAATTTTAAATACAAAATACTGGTGTGAAAAATGTATTTTATTAAAATGCAAGTAATTTATAATTTGAAAATACAAAAATACAAACATTATTTACAAGCAATCATTTGAAGTGCAAGAGACAGTGCCATTGCATTTAGCAATACTGGAGTTAGATACACACATAAGAGAAAGAGAAGTGCGGATCACGTGACCCTTCGGCAGCAATGCACGCGTAGTCCAAGCATGTCTATGCTTTATTTTTTCATGTTTCTTTATCATCTCTTTATCAGCATGTCAAAAATTAAGCAGTCCTGCGAAACTGTATTGTCGTACTGCCTCAGATTTGATCAAAAATATCTTCATTTATGTTCCAGATATGAACGAAGGTCTTACAGGAGTGAAATGACACGTGGGTGAGCAGGAGTGAAATGACACAGAATTTTTCATTTTTGGGTGAGCTAACACTAAGACTCTGCCTATGGATCCCACAGGATGTCATATGATTCACTTGTATCTAGCCAAAAACTGTTATAGGCTATAGTTGGCAGTACTACACAGGTGAAAAAAGATAGTGTATTATCTGAGAATAAAGGAGAGCAATGCTTCACGGCTGGTACGCGCAGGCTAAACGAATCAGACTCAAGGTGTCCAGGTGTACTATCAAGCAGAAGTGTGTGCTTCAACTTGGCAGGGTGGAAGAAAGCGGCGGGTTGTGATCATACCTGCATGGATGCTCTCTCTCAGAACACACACAGTGCACATCTCATCTCAAACATGTCTGAAGGGCAAACTCCTTTAGCAATCACTTTGAGCTGAATGTGGCCACAGAAACTGTAACAGATAAACAACCAAATCAAATCTGAGCTTTGCACAAATAATAAACATTTCTACATGTTTATTGTCCGTATTAATTGCCATGTTGATGCTAGTTTGTATTCCCATGGGTTTGTTTTTCAGCCCTATGATGGAATGAGATTGTTTATTATTATCTTTGAGAATTATTATTATCTATGGAAATTATATAATAATAATAATAATAATAATTGCATTTAATAATACACACACACACACACCACCATATATTTATATTCAAACAATTGAATTACACAGCATTTGCTGTAGAATCTTATATGATTATTATTTTTATTATTAATAATTGTATATATAATTATATATATATATATATTAATATTAATTTTGTAATGAAAATTACACCATTTGCTGAAGAATCTTACTGTATTAGAATGAGATTGTTTATGTATGAGAATTATTGTGATTTTGTGTGCGCATGTGTGTGTACATAATCAAAATATATATTTAAATTTTTTTATTTTGTAATTATTTTTTTTATCAACTTAAAATGGCAAAAATATCAATCATTTTTTATATACAATTTTAAAATAACACTTGGATTAGACAGATACACAGCATTTGATATGTCGAATCATACTGTAAAATTGGTTTGAATAAATGTTTTGGTGCAAAACATGGTTGAATGATTTGTGATTGTTAACATTACGATGACTGTGTTTATCTAGTACTTAATTTTCTTTGATTTTTAAAAGATATATTGTTATCTAACACAGCTTGAATGTTTAGACTGAGTCTTCATGGCTTTTTCTGACATGTGCCAATGTGAACACCTGCTTCAAACGCACTGTTGTTGTTACCATGGTACCACTTCTCACATCACCTAGTTGTAATGGTTTAAACAACAAGATCAAGGCTGTCTCAGCTGTTACTGTCACTGTTGCTAGGCAACTTTGGAATCAGAGTTCAAGGATACAAAGAATAAAGCTTGTTGATGTCCCCTGCTCACACAGATCACACTCAGGCCACTGACAAGTGATGAGAATATAAAGATATACTTCACTGACATGACTCGTATCTTATTAGTTTAGTTTAAAAGCATTTTTACTGTTAGGGCATTTGATAATCAAACTGACATAATATAATACTTTCAAATTATATTTGAGATAGTTCTGTAATATGGTTGTTACAAAAATGTAAATATGTGTCAAAATAAGTTTCTTGAAGAAATTTTATGGTGGTGTTTGTTTCCAGTCTAGGTGTAGATTTGTTAAGGACCAGTGAAGTTTAGATGTGTTTTTCCGTCCTAAAATCTAAATCATAATGATATTCTCTAGTTTATTTAGCAGTCACCATCCCCCATCCATGCAGTTCATTAACAGAAAACTCTTTTGGAGTTTAATGAGACTTCTGGAGTGCCTAAATAATGGATGTTTCAACAGTGCCCCCTAGCGGTATGAAATAAGAATTTAAGGCAAGGTATTTCATTTCTGCCTAATTAAGACTTCATTTGACAATGAGAATTTGCATTATTCATTAACATTTCCTGTGCATTGTGTGGAATTTGCATATAAGTTCTCATATTTCATATATATTTCATATCTCAAGAGTTTTCATTTAGTTGATCTAATGATCTTGATCAGTGATGCCCAAATTTTAAACATAAAGGGCCAAAAATCAAACTTGATTAAGGGCTGTGTGCCAAAAGTAAACACTGCATTATATCCAACTATATTATAATAAAATGTAGTACATTTAAAAAAAAAAGAAGAAGAAATTAATGAATTAAAAATTAAAATAATTTATTGAAATTTTTTGAACAAACTCACATTTTAAACAGCACCAAAACAACAACAACAACAACAACAATTCTAAATTAAACAACAACAACAACAACATCTTACATTTCAGTGGAAAAAAAATGTTCAAACAAAAATATAAATTATGAAGATATGCTTCAGTGGCATTTTCCCCCTCTTGTGATATGGCATGGTGGGCCAAATCAAATGTTATCACAGGCCAACTTGCAAACAGACATGTTCCTATAATGCATTCATAAGCTCATGCTAAAGTTTTAAATAAGCCTTAATGGGTTATGTTTTAACTATGAACAAACACATTTGTCTTGATACTTCATTTTCTTGATTACTAACCTAACCAAAGTGCATAGAGATGTCAAAATATGTTGTTGCATTCTTCAGATTTGCCATTTGGTGTCAGCAGAGACCCTGAGGACTGCTTCTTTTCACTGTCGAGCTACAACATCCCCAGTAGAGGTGAGCAGAAGAGTGTTAACCTGATGCACTTCACAAATAAAATATATGGTAAGCCTGAATAACTTAATATCTCTATTTCCTAGGGAACTGATTGATATATTTTCCTGGATTCAATGTTTTAGAGCTTCTGGAACCAGAAGAGACAACGTGATTGTCGATTGTTGATTTTATAGTAAGAATAACCAGTTTTGACATGCCCAAATATCATGGCCCTAAACAAGAAAATGCCACCAATTCCATGATGCAAAGAGGTTGTGCATCATAGATACTTGCTGTTCTGTATAGTGACACCAATCCCTGATTTAAAGGTATAGTTCACCCCAAAATTAAAATAAATGGGAGCTGGCATCTTCCACCTTCAAAAAGGATGTGAAAGAACCATAAAAGTATTCCATGTGACTGGTGCACTTTATTCTAAGCCTTCTAAAGCTACTGTTTATGATATATGATACCTTCCCTTGAGCTGTTTGTATGGACTCCTTTTCAGTGTTGGGGGTAACGCATTACAAGTACCACGAGTTACGTAATCAGATTACTTTTTTCAAGTAACTAGTAAAGTATCACATTACTTTTTAATTTACAAGAGAATATCTGAGCTACTTTTTCAAATACGTAACGCAAGTTACTTTTCTTTTCTGTACAGAAGATTTCTACTGTACGGACGTAAATTTACCTTCCCTTCAGCCTGAGGCTTATTCATTTCACTTTTGGTGTAAAAAGGCTTTTATATTTGCCAAAAATATAACTTTTTTATTTAAAAAATAAAAAACAAGCAAGCCCTGTCCAGATTTAAAAAGTAACGCAAAGTAACGTAACGCATTACGTTCCATAAAAAGTAACTAAGTACCGTAATTAGTTACTTTTTTATGGAGTAAAGCAATATTGTAATGCATTACTTTTAAAAGTAGCTTTCCCCAACACTGCTCCTTTTATGGTGCTTTTGCATCCTTTTTGAGGCTTGAAAACTCCACTCCAGTCAGTTATAACTGCATGGAAAAGTGTTACCATTTGCATTCTTTTAACTTTTCCATTTGTACAGGTTTTGGAGCAACACAAGGCTGAATAAATGATGACAACTGTCATTTTTTGGAGAACTATCCCTATAACATGTTTCTCATACATATCAAAAAGATACAAATGCAATAAATAAACAATAATAATAACAACACAGAATTCTTCCATATGATCAAAATTCTCTCGGAATGTCTTCACTTTCTCTTTCCCATCTGGAACCGATCTCATTTTCATGGAGCATAGGATGGATCCTCAAAGCTGACTTTCAAGTAACCCTCCCTTACTTTTGACAGCTTTTCTTCTTTTATATATATAATGGATTTTGAAGTTAAACTGTATCTCAATGAGCATCCGGATCTTCATTGGAAGGTCTGTCCACCAGACCTACAAGTTTTGGACATTTTATGAAGTAGGAACAGTCCTGGTACACTAGTATGCGCAAGCCACAATGATAAAACTTTTGGCTCAGTGTTTTACTACATCAAACCTTACTTATCTTATCTTTGCATCTTTGCTGCTATATTTTATAGATATATGCAATAGCTGGATTCAGTGATGTTAAATCAGCCAGAAAAAGATGCTTAATAGCTCATTTACTTTTTCTGATAGCCTAATATTGCAAAACAGCCTCAAAAGAGATCAAAAGGCTCTAGAGTAAAGTTTAGGTTCATGATCTAGTTTTTAAATATGTGGATATGAAACTATATAATAAATCTTGTGTGAGTACAATTTTTAAGCATTACCATTTCTTGATGTATTCAAAATTAATTAGAGCATCTTTAAAACACTGTATGTAAGTATGTAACATAAAACCTATGCAGTGTGGTGGGCATTTTAAGAGATTAAAGGGATAGTTCACCTTCAGTTGCTGGTTCCCATTGACTTCCATAGTATTGGAAAAAAACACACTATGTAAGTCAATGGGTACTAGCAACTGAAGGTAAACTATCCCTTTAACCAAATTAATTAATGAATCTGTAATGTTTTGCTCTGAAAGAATGCACTAAGTGAATTCCTCCGAGCAAAGAAGCAGGTGTTTGTCATGAGGATGCATGATCACTTGGGTGGCTTAACATAGCTCCATGAAGGACAAATGAGTGCTCTGTGAAGAAAAAAGCAATTACAAAGCCCTGTAGGGCACTCCGCTGGGACTCGGTGAGTGCACCAGCATTCTATTCAAGGACTGACGGATGTGTTCCACCATCTCGTGTACCAGCCGCACAGAAAGACGCTGAAATTGGGGTGACTGCCATGTCAAGATATGATGACCTTCGCATACCCCATTATTGATGGGGTGGAACAGGAAGAAGTATGGGGGAAAGGATGTTGATGGACACTTGAGCTGTAATGGGAGTCCTTTAACTTAGCTGTTCATATTAGTGGTTTCATGTCTTCATTCAGTCCACAATGTACAGTGGATAGCCAGTTATTTTTTTAAGTCAGCGGAGGTTATTTCAATGCATTTATCAGTATGGTTAATGTGAAATGATGCGTTTTTATGATTTGTGTTTTTATAATATATATAGCATGTCTTGTAAACAAACAAAAAAAAACAATATATATATATATATATTACAAGATTTGCTATATATAATATAAAAACGCAAATAATAAAAAAAACGCATGTAAAGTCAGAATTACTAGAAAAAAGTCACAACTGCAAGATGTAAAGTCAGAATTGTGAGATGTAAACTTGCAATTGTGAAATATATCCTTGCAATTATAAGAAAAAGTACCAACTCACAATTGTTAACTTTTTGTGAAATTGTGAAATTCTGAAGAGAAAAAAGAAAAAAGTCGCAATTACCTTTTTTATATATTGTTTTCCATGGTGAAAATAAGCTTCCATACCTTACTGTACATTGTTGAGAATGGTGATGGTGAAATATACTTTTGCAACATTAATATAGCCAGTACTTCATTATATAAAAATACATTTTACCAGTGTCCGAATTGTTTTTAAAAGGGAACAATATAAGTGTGAAATGGACCTATATTCTCTCCTGTCTTTGACGTCAAAGCTCAGGATAGTCACTATTAAAGAAGTTGACCAGCCAATAAGCATTGTCATGATATAATTTTCCAGAATGATTAGTCACATGGCATTTCTGTTCAAAACAGCGGGCAGCAGAACAGAACGCCCATGAGCAAAGATGACAGATTTAAAATTGAGGTATTTCTGTCAGGTCCTGCAGCAGCCATGCAGCTGTATATTAGATGAATGGGAATACTTGTTTTCTCCAGATCTACTTGGTTTCCTCTGCTCATTTGACCTTTAACCCCCTTGGTTACAAGGTTTGTTATAGTACATAGCTGTCATAGCTGTGTCTCAGCACCCGTGAGAGCTGTTATCAAAAATGGCAGTTCCACAAACATCGCGAGTTGCAGAGGCAAACACATTTTCGAGGATATCATCCTGGGGTCTTCATTTCTCCAACAACTTAAATCATTTGTTCTTTTGTGGGCCCTGACAGAATTTATAAACTCATGTCCGAAGTGGGCAGAGAAATAATTTTGGTGTCAGGCAGATTGACATCTTCAGAAACTGAAGCGTTTGTATTTTTTTTCTAGTGCCTTTCCAGGTGTGGAGGTCGTCATCTCAGCTGCAAAGAGATGATAAACAGATTTGACAGTGTGCACACATCATGTGGCACACTGTGATAGTGTTTTTCATTATTTTACCAGTTTACAAGTAGCTGAAGGGAATTCTTTGCATCTATAAAGCCTTATGGGAATAACTTTATTTCTTGCCTTTTTTAATGTCTGCAAAACCCTCAAGTGAGAATAAAAGCCTGAAGTCCATACAAATGGGCATTTTTTCCCCCCCTAGAGTGTGCACTGGCATTCTTTAAGAAGAGGAAAAACAATTTAAACAACACAATGGAAATTAAGTGTTACTGTTAATTGTTACATACCCTGAATTACCCTTAAATTGGGATTTGTTATGTGTGTGGGGGGGGGGGCTCTATGGTATCGAGCTTATATATATGTA
>NW_015649661.1:270197-270589 GCF_001515625.1 Sinocyclocheilus rhinocerous
TATACACACACTGTATATATACAGTGTGTGTGTGTGTGTGTGTGTGTGTTTTTTATTTTTGCAAATGTCATTTATTCAGAAGCAATATTCTCATCAGTTTTCTGTCAGCTGTGACATATAAATCTGCGTGTTTTTTATATTTTATCCAAGGGCTTTTTTTTTTTACCTTTATATAGGGCATTTTCCCACTAATCTCATTACTTTCATTTCAAATTCTTACATTTGATCTATAAATTCAATTATAATAATGTGATTATCTACACGTTATCAAATTAAATCATTTACACTGAAAAATACAACTGCATTAAATAATATTATGAGATTATTTTTGAATATACAAGCAAGAAATGATGGTGGAAATGATACTTTTCAACGAAATTAAAACGCCAGTA
>NW_015649661.1:270908-272881 GCF_001515625.1 Sinocyclocheilus rhinocerous
GTGTGTGTGTGTGTGTGTGTGTGTGTTTTTTATTTTTGCAAATGTCATTTATTCAGAAGCAATATTCTCATCAGTTTTCTGTCAGCTGTGACATATAAATCTGCGTGTTTTTTATATTTTATCCAATGGATTTTTTTTTTACCTTTATAGAGGGCATTTTCACACTAATCTCATTAATTCTTACATTTGATCTATAAATTCAATTATAATAATGTGATTATCTACACGTTATCAAATTAAATCATTTACACTGAAAAATACAACTGCATTAAATAATATTATGAGATTATTTTTGAATATACAAGCAAGAAATGATGGTGGAAATGATACTTTTCAACGAAATTACAACGCCAGTAGGTGCCAGTAGTTCAAACGGCAGATTCATCAGATGTTTATGCATGGGCTAATGAAACTTTGACTCACGATTCGTTCATCAATCAGCAATGAATCGGCTGGTTGTTGTGAGATGCGCTGTGTTTCCGTCTAAAATGTAAGTGACCTAATATTATTGTATTTGCTTATTGAACTTTTTATAGAACTATTAAACAGTCGTGATGGTGAAAACGTTGTGTAATGGTGCCTAACTAACTGTATTTTAAATATAAAAACTTTCCATTTTGAATTTTTACCTCAGGATGCTGAGTTTCTTAGTGTTGCGTGTTTTGATTTCTCCTGGAGAGGCTGCGTAGTGACAGAAATTAAATTCCACTACAATGCAACATTTGCTCCCTTAAAATGATTTCCAAAAGATTTTCACCATAACCCTATGAGGTATATGCATCATCTTATGTCAAATTCTTGCATTTAAGACATTAATAATAATAATGAGCTGAAGTGCAATTCTGATGAATTTACACATCTCAGAGGTGACTTGAACACATTTACACTATTTAATGAGTTATTTATTAAATTATTTAAATTAAGTTATACTTTAAATATGAAATTAAAAACGCCAATAGGTGGTGGCAAGTCACTTTCTTAATGAGTCGTGTCACTGAGTTATTCATTCAAACGATTCGTTCAAATGGCAGATTCATCAGATGTTTATGCATGGGCTAATGAAACTTTGACTCACGATTCGTTCATCAATCAGCAATGAATCGGCTGGTTGTTGTGAGATGCGCTGTGTTTCCGTCTAAAATGTAAGTGACCTAATATTATTGTATTTGCTTATTGAACTGTTTATAGAACTATTAAACAGTCGTAATGGTGAAAACGTTGTGTGATGTTGCCTAACTAACTGTATTTTAAATATAAAAACTTTCCATTTTGAATTTTTACCTCGGGATGCTGAGTTTCTTGTGTTGCGCGTTTTGATTTCTCCTGGAGAGGCTGCGTGAGCCTCGCCTCAGCAGCGCAACCTTATACTGTCAATATATGCATTATATACCGTAGCTATATCCACTATTCGCCACTTGGTCTAAATGTAATAAAATCAGAATAATACTTGCGTTTTGGTGTTTACATTTTTTTGTAAATCATGTTACTCAGACATCCCACCTCTCCCGCATATTAATAGTGGCTCTCTGACGCCCGCAAATTAGATACAATGTCCCGGAAATCGTGGAGGCAAGGGAGAGTACGAGCACTTAAACGAGAGAGAGACAAGTGTAGTGTAGTGTCTTTTCCACTTAATTTGACACTTTAAAAAAAGTTAATAGAGTGGGAAGTTGCAATTTAGGGTCAGCGATATCCTTATCTTATTTGCAAAATATTTGAAATAATTTCAGTTTATTTTTTATTTTTCGGTTTTTATTTGTTTTAATAGCAATATCTGGCAACACTGCATCGCCGGCCCGGCACTTAAACTGACAGTTATCAAAAGAGCCCATGGACATGTTATTGCTGACAGGATAGCACATTCGGTAAGGGAAACGCAAAAAATATCATGATATTATTTAGTAGAAATGTTATCAACGTTATCATACGTTACAAGCTCTTGGTGCATAAAGAAGATCTGTAAAGTTGCAATG
>NW_015649661.1:273053-286457 GCF_001515625.1 Sinocyclocheilus rhinocerous
AGGGAAACGCAAAAAATATCATGATATTATCTATTAGAAACGTTATCAGCGTTATCAAAAACAGTAGCATTTAACACTAGTACACAGATCTGTAGAACAAGTAGGTTACAGAATGTTTACAATGAAATGAAATACGCAAACACTAGCCATGAAGAAGTCTATACTATTTTATTTAGTAGTCGTTACATTTTCACAAAGTCATGCTAAAAACATCCATAAGAGCACTAGACAAAGTTATCATAGTGCAATGATTATTAATGAAAACTATAACAGTAACATGGATTGTTGCATGAATAATAAACAACTGATAAAATGATCCACCCCTAATCTATAGTAGCCTAGGCTAAATATTAACAATGCAATAAATAGACTATGGTATAATTTGACAGTGTTCACCCTTTCAAAACAGAAAACATTTTTCACAAACATCTACTTCTCTGTCTCACCTCACTAATTTTCAAAAGGGGCCTGCTGTTGGGGGTGGTAGGCTACTACCTCCCTGAAAAGAGTTTTTGCAGGGTGGGATGTCTGTGTTACTTGTTTTAATCATGTTACTTGTCTGGCGTTAATGTAGTGTTAATGTCGAGCCCTGGAGTCTATGTCTATGTCTATGGCTCAGCCCCGGACGGCCCCGACCCAATTTAAACCCTGCCTGTATGTATAACAGGGTTTAATTTGCGACTATGACCATCTAACTCTAGGTTATCCTGGTTATTACACAGCTAATCGCCAAATAAAAATGTGAAGATTACATTTTGATTTGAGGTTGAATGTTACCTTTTCTTTAAGCTTCCTCTAAGAAAAACAGTCCACCTAGCAATAAAACGAACAATGCAAAAATATCACAGCACTGTAATATTAATATTGAAGTCCTCTGAGGTAATTTTCTCTACAGTTGATAGTGAAATGAAAGATGGCGGTAGTTGTGTTTGTATGAAACGTGAGAGCGCGAGTCAGTGATGTGATACAAGAGACATGAAAGCAAGCAATCAGAATCGAGAAACCTATTCCACAGTGCAGTGTAGTAAGAAGCAATTACAGTACGAGCCATTTTCACAACATGCTATATCATTATGTATTTCATATATTTTTATTCACAAAGCATCAAAGGGTGCTTGTCAAAGTGTTGTTGTGAAATAAAATGTTGCTGTGAAATAAAACCTATACAGAGAATGCCGATTGGATTGTATTTACCTCGATTCATGTACTGTACCTGAGAAAATGAACAAAGCTTATAAAGTAAAAAATCATCTTACCTCAAAAATGCTTACGGGGTGTCTAACCCTGCATCATTTTTTAAGACTATTATTTATGTCTACTTCATTTTCCAATGCTGTAAAAAGCAACAACAGGCAGATTTGACCTGATATGACCCTTAAAACTTACTTTAAAAATTTGGTTTTGGTGTAACAGTCTGGTTGAAGTCGTCATATTAATATTTACAATGCAGATTCACAATAGCTTTCATATATATTCAAAGCTCTTGTATGCTAATTGATGTTCAGATGTTGGATGTTGAACCCTACAATTCTCTTTCAATGCAAATCTTTACAGTGTTAAGATTCAATACATCTAAACCTTCTGCAAACACCTTTGCACTTCATTTCCATCTCTAAAACATAGCATGGAAACTGAAAACCAAATGATTTAGAATGAATGAATAATGGCATTCAATTCATGAAGCGATGATGGTGATGATAATAAATGTAAAATAGTCAGAGGCATGTCCAATTTTTGCAGTGCTTTTCTTGAAAAGGAGAGGTAAAATTTAGTCTCAGCCATTTTTCAACCAATAACACTGAATTTCAGTCGATTCTTCTTAATTTGATGAATAAATCATCCATGTCACAGGTCTACGAGTGTCTCTGTTCATCATTAAGAGCCTCATTTAAAACTTAAATCCTGTGAGAACCCCGTTTTATTTCAATGCAGTGTTGCATCGCTGTGGGTTTCCAATTTGTGTCTGCAGTTCAGAGATAAAAAAAAGGCAAGTGGCAGATTCAAGAGTTCCAGCATATCCTTGGGAGACAGCATCACTTAATATTTGTCTTATGCCAATTATGTAAATTATTTTTCATTTTTGGTATGTGCAGAGTAATCTCTAGGTGAGAGAATTGAGACCGCCAAGGACTGATGAGCCCTGGGTGTTCCAACACTTTTTATTCATCTGAAATTGAAAATTGAACCCCATTTATTCAGCATTCTCTCTCATATGAATATGCGATGACTTTTAACATTACAGGGTCACTATTGCATTATACTGTAATTTGAGACAATCATTCTTAAAGTTTTTGTTCCTATACAAGGTCTGTACCTATTTTTCTGTGTGGCAAAGATTTATGCAACATCCCCGGGTATAAACTGTGCTAACAACTTGGTAACATCTGGTAACATACACTCTTGAAGTCGAGAGCCGCCTTCTAAAACTCGAATCAAGTTGATTATTTTTCAACTATTGCATTACGTTTTCTTACAGGGAGGCATATTGCAAGCTGTTGGGAGCCTGTGCATCTTGTGATGAGAATGATCTTGAAGGTCTTTGTGTATGACATGATCAGCTTTCAGTGGAGATTCTGATTGCTTCCTGGCCTGTGAAAGACACCTTAAGAATCTTGAGGGGATGAAGTTGGATTCGTGTCATTTCCTGAGTGCGTATGGCAAACACGGTATTTGCTAATGAACAGATGTATCATAATTTTAAAAAAAGAAGAAGAAAATGGGAAAAGTTTATTGAATATTTAGTAGTAGATGAAGCTGTTATGTGCAAGGAACTGTAATAGAACATGGTGGCATTTATCACCAATTCATCACGTTGGTATTATTCTGAAGGTCTTTATGCACAAGGGACTTGTCACTCAAAAGAGACCAGAAATGTGATCCCAAATTGTTTCATATTCACTTGATTGTAAACATTCTTTAAAAGGCTGTTTATTGGAAATTGGTAGCTTATAGTTGGAAAATAACAGTCCACTATATTGTAAATCACATTTAACAGCTCACCAACATCAAGAAGTCAAAGAGCTCATCCTTTAGATTGCGTAACAAGAGAAATGTGGCTTTTTACCAATTTTAGTGTATATTTCATTGGTTTAATATGTTGCCATACACAAGCAATCATTCATCCTTATAGGATGCAGCTTGAGATTTATTCTAATGAGCTATATGATAAATTGCACATAACGTTGTTCACACAATCAGTGGCATTCAGATAATAGTTATTGTGATTAATACAAAATGTTTCTGATATTTTCAGCCTGTATGTGGAATGTACATGAGCAAGTTAAGATGAGTAATGAATTATTATATTGCAATTTAATAATCTGAATTACATTTAGAATGAAAAACAGTGTATGTGTAATATTAAGTGGTATTTTTGAATTGTTTTATACTGAAGACAACAGAAACAACAGTTTATTCAATTAAAATCTTAAGTAGTTTTGCATAAGACAACTCTAAATTTGTTTAAATTTTGCAGACAAGATGTTTTCAATGTCGACCCTTGGTTTCTTATCCTTTCAACCCATTCCCTACGTCTCTATCGAACAATTTGTTTAAATTCCCAGCAAAAGCGCCAGATGTGGGCAGTGGACTAATTTCAGTGAGGGTTATTCAACCGATATGTGAGACTGGTAGATTATTCCATTTATTGAAATTGCTTTTAGTCTTCTGTAATAGAGCAGAATAATTTACTCAATGGAAGGTTTTATGGAAACACCCATATATTTAAAATCGAAGAACTGGGATTTCAAACTCCAGGCCTTAATTGCAGTCCATACAACTTTTGCATTATATTCCAAGTTTTCTGAAATGATACGAAAGTGTTGTAGGGGTTGTTTTCTTAGTTTTAGTGCAGACAAATAAAATAATTAATAATTCCACAAAAAAGAAGCAGTAAAGGCAGGAGTTCACTTCAGAATGGCCAACAGAACTGAAGGAAGAGAAGGAAATAGTGCAGAAAAACCAATGAACTAATCAAGTAAATATAGAAGCAGGCATTATCACTGAGATGAAAACACATAACGAGTAGTGCAGAGACAGAGACCTCTGTTGGTGAATTACTGTATGGAACTTTTTATGTTATAATGAATACTGATACTATTAGATGCATAATGAAATTATCTAATTATCAATTGGATTTCAGTGAGGAGAAATAAATGAAGAAATACTGCCCAACAACAGAATAATCATATTTTTTCCCTTTTTTTTTCTTAAGTACTAGATCCTTTTTTATCTTGAGACTGTTTGAAAGGATGCAGAGAGGTCATATGTGTGGAACAGTGTCAGCATAAAATGGAGAACAATATGTGAGTGTCAGGGGGGAATGAAAATATGTTAAAACACGTTACTTTTTCCATGTAAATAGGAAAATATATATATATTTAAAATCTATATATGCATATATAAATAATGACAATGAAAATAATAAATATTAATTTAATATTAATTAATAATTAATATTAATATTAATTTTGCTCAAACGATTAATCGTGATTAATCACATCCAAAATTAAAGTTTTTGTTTACATAATATATGTGTGTGTACAGTGTATATTTATTATGTATATATAAAGACACACATACAGCATATATTTTGAAAATATTTACATGTATATATTTATATTCATATAAATTATATCATATATAAATATATTTAATATATAAACATAACATATTTTTCTTAAATATATACATGCATGTGTGTATTTATATATACATAATAAATATACACAGTACAGACATATATTATGTAAACAAAAACTTTTATTTTGGATGCGATTAATCGTTTGACAGCACTAATATATATATATAGAGAGAGAGAGAGAGAGAGAAAGTATAGCCTATATATACTCACACACATAAATACAAAATTACACTATATGGGTGACGATTTGCATGCCTTTCCCTTTCCATCTTTCTGTTATATTATAGAAACAACTTCTGTACAACCAAAATAATAAAATACCTTGGGATCCATATTTCATCCAATCTAAAAGATCTATTTAAGCTTAGTCATGCCCCATTATTACAAGATATACAAAACAACTTGAAAGATGGAACAATTTGGCTCTATCTCTAATCGCCCGTATATGATCTGTAAAAATGAACATACTTCCAAAAATCAATTATCTTTTTTCCATGATCCTTGTCACTCCACCTCCCGGCTGGTTCTCCTCTTTAGACAGTATAATGACTAAATACTACTGGAAAAAAAGAAAACCCCGAATAAAACTATCAAATCTTCAAAGATCAAAAAAGTCTGGAGGACTTGGGGCACCTAACTTTTACCTTTACTTCATCTCTCAACAGTTAATTTACATTTACCATTGGATACATAATCCTAACCTCCCTTGGTTAAATATGGAAAACGATCTTGTTCAGTCATTAGATATAAAGTTCTGACCATTAATAGACAAATCAATAAAAACTCTCCCTGGTTACAAAAATAATACTATTAATACCACCATGAATGCTTGGTGGAAGTTACATGACCTATTACACTGTAGAGTGAAACCTTCAGCCAGTACACCCATATGGCATAATCCAATGTTTTTAATGACCAATAAACCTTTTTATTTCTCCACATGGAGTCAGAGAGGTGTAACTACCCTGGGCCATTTATATAATGGGGGCCTTTTCATGACCTTTGAGCATATTCAATCAAAATACAATTTACCAAATCAAACTTACTTTCAATACATACAGTTAAAAGAAGTCATACAAAAATCTATTGGTTCCTGTACTCTGACAAATTGTAATTCTCACATATACCAAACAATTGAATCTTTAAAACCTAATAAAATCACAAATATATACATTCTTAATATCTTCAGAAACCGACATAGTTGCTCCAATTCAACAATGGACTAAGGATATGGGTACAGATCAAATTATCAACTGGCAAGAAGTTTGCTATAACATTTATTCTATGTCCTGCAATACCAAATGATTCAATATAAAGTCATTCATAGAACTCATATCACAACATACAAACTGCAGCGCATGGGATATATTAAAAATAATAACTGTCCACACTGTCCAGCCTCCATTGACGATTATTTCCATGCATTCTGGCAGTGTCCACTGGTTCAATCATTTTGGTCGAAGGTCATGAACAGGCTCTCAGATATCCTCGAATTCAGCATCCCAGTTTGTCCTAAAATAGCTTTACTGGGAGACACTTCTACACTGCAGATTTCTAATCAGTTTAAACCATTTTTATTGATTTCACTGACAGTAGCAAAGAAACACATCTTAACTGGAAAGACAGAACAGATCTTTCAATAAACCAGTGGCTTAAATTATTATTAGTACATTTAAACTTGGAGCAATTAACGGCATTCGCACACAACATTGATCCTTCCAAACAAACTTGGTCCCCTTTTGTTCAATATCTAAGTAGGAGAACTGATTCCGGTTTGTCTATGTCTCTGTCATAAAACATGAGAAACTTATGAGGAACATTTTGTGTCCTTTTATATAACTTATGTTGTTTATATTCTGTCAGCTTATGTCGATTACTTCTATTATCAAGTATATTTTTCTCTTTTCTTTTCTTTTCTTTTCTTTTCTTTCCTTTTCTCCCTTTCAATGTGTAGATAGATATGTAAGTCTTTGAATGCTATCATTTAAGCCTTTATTTTCTCTATCCTTATTAACATTTAATTTACATTGTTACCATGTGTTTTAATTTCTACACCTCCATTGTTACCATTGCTGTTATCATAGTTGTTACAATTTTTTCCCTATATGTTATTAATTTACCATTTCATCTTTAGTTAATTTAAAGAAAAAAAATCTTTCTTTCTTGTTCCTTTTTTTTTCTTGTCCCATCTGCCCTCCCTTGCTCTTTCACTGTTCTCTCTATCGATTCCTCTCTCTCTCTCTCTCTCTCTCTCTTTCATTCTCTCCCCCTACCTTGTTCCCCTCCTCTTTCTTACCCTTTTGGCTTGAAATAATGTTTTTTTTACTTGAAAAGGAAAAGACTTGTACAAAGAACTGCCACTGGGTCTGGCAAACAAGTCTCTGAGAAGTCAACCGACTGAGGCACAGACTTCAGGAGCACTGTGAACATCCTGTACTAGGGTCTATTAAGGAGAGGCCGTGACTATACGCCAATGCCCTAGAAGGGGCCTCCCTAAGACCTAGGATTCAAAGGAAATGGGTTCACAGTTTATCTCGCTGTCTTCTCCCATCATCAGTTTGAAATAATTCAATATCCCTCAATTTCTCTTTTCCCCTCTTCCTCTTCCTCTCTCTCCTCATTTTCCTGTCTATTTTTATTTTTATTTTCTCTCCCTCCTCATTTTCCCCCCCCTATTAAAGATAGGGAAATTTATTTTTATTATTATAATTTTTTTTTTTTTTTTTCTTTACATATATTTTTATTTTTATTATCTTCAATAATAGCAATGTGTACATACATACTGGATCTGCATAATATATTATTATTATTAATATTATTATTACCACTACTACTACTGTTATTATTATTATTTGTTTATCCAAACTTTTTCTTCTCACATGTATTAGAAGGCTTGGGAGTATTGCTGCATAACACATTGTATGTTTGTCCATATGTTTTTCTCTGGTTTTGGTGTAACACATTTGTTTTACTACTGTCTTCTGTTATGTTTACTTTCAATTAAAAAGAAGAAGAAGAAAAAAGAAACAACTTCTGTAACATTTTAGCATGTTCTGTAAATTCATTTATTCAAATCAGGGATTAACTTGATGGACCAGCTGTTGTAGTACCACTTAACATTCACTCCAATTAATTATAAAAGGTTTAAAGACAGTTGTTGTCATCCTTGTAATAAGTACCTATATTGCCAAACAATGTGATTTAAGAATATAGTGTGTCTTGATGAGATTTTTTTTTTTTCACCCTTACGTCTCGCTTCAGGAAGACTTTGATAACAGAATGGATGTATAGGGAATTGTGAATAGACATTTTCTCACTTGGGTAACCCTGAGCTATATGAGCACATCTCAACATTTGTGGAATAATGGCTTGGTTTAAGCACTCTATATTTCCTTGCCATACACTTTTTCGATAAAACACATTCTTTTGTAAAGATAAAGATAATTGAGAAATTACTTGAAGCACCCTGTATGTGCTGACATACACATCCTCATATTTTTATTCACCTTATTGACTTGAAGTGATCGTTTCTATTAAAATACACCTCAGAAATGAACACAGCCACACTTAAACATAAAAATTATTATTATAATTAAATTAAATTATTATATAGAAAGAGAGAGACTCTGTCTAACATACTCATTTGTACACTCATTTCATTTCCAGTCTGTTTGGGCTTCAGTTTTATGTGCTTCACCTTACTTAAAGCATATGAGGAATTCTGCTACAGTGACATTTAGACACTATATTTGTGCAGTAATTGAGATGTTGAATTGAATTATTGAATTGAATTGAATAGAAACTCTGTGATGACTTGTTATGTGGGTTCACAATCTAATAAATTTCTAGATGAATGATGGATACTGTCACTATAGGTATCTTGTTTTGCTGAACGCCAGATAAATACAATTTCCTTGCTCTTAGGAATCTACTCTGTCCTTTGTGTATTAACTCATAAGTTTGATTTTTGGCAAGAATATGGGCCAGTGTCAGAGTCATGGGCAGCTCAGTGTAGTTGCTTCCTATCACACAGGTCAAGGAGTCTGCTGGAGACATTGCTTACCTGACTGGGATTCTCCTTTTGTTTTCTCTCCTGTCAATGGCTCAATAGCGGCAGGTGTTGTTGGCAATTATTCCACCCTGCATGTTCACTACGTTTTGTGTGTATCGTTGCCCTGGGCGATGCTGACAGGTGTGCAAAGGTTCGCTCTCGTAGACCATCCACATTTATCATTACAGAATCAGTTGTTGCACAATAATTCCCCTTGTGACATAATTTTTTTCCTATAATTTCAGGGTAACAGTTTAATTTGGGCCAATTTTACATCAATTTCAATATATTACATTTTTGCTTACTTATCTTTAAAATTTAATGAATCCATCGGGATAAAACACTTGGAGTCTGAACTATATGGTATGTATTCAGTAACTTCAAAACAAAATGATGCGTGATGAATTATTAATACTGTGAAAAACATTCTGAAGCTTGTTCCTGCTGTTAATCACCATCCATTTTCCCCCATACAATTTATTAAGCCAAAAAACATCTTTGTTTTGTGTGTTTTTCTGTTGAAGTGCTCTTTTGGGTCACTGGGCATAAAATATGTCATCAAACCCCCCTCTGAGCAATTTCATATTACAGACAGTCCTTTGAGAGATTCACATGATAATAAAAAGTATTATGTGTTTGAAATGCTAATTTTGGAGAGAGGGACCGCTTAAGTTAATGCCTTAATGCCGTGTCCCTGGTACATTAAATTAATGTCACCAATGTCATTTATTTCATTTGTTAAAAAAATTAAAAAGCTCCCAATTATCATAATAACAGAGCTATAATAATCAGGTCCATTTGTAGGTTTCCTGACCCGCAGGTTTTCTGGGCTCCAAATGGACATTAAAGATGTGTGTACTGATGTGTTATGAGTGTATTAGCAGTAATGCTGCCCTCCGGCCCTCTGCCATCCTCATTGCTGCTAATTGAGCCGTGTGAAAGCTTGAATGGTAAAAGTTACTTAAATTGAGTTGTACATGTGGTTATAAAAATTAAAAAACACCGTAATGACTGGGGCTAACAATAACTAAGCCACCTTATGATTTAAGGAACAGAAAGAACGCCTGTGGAAACAGCAGTGGTAGACAAACTTATATGAAATCATTCATACATAAATTGTTGCATTGACATTGATTTTCATGGATGTCATATTTGAGATTGGCAGTGTTTGAACTCTAGCATTGTTTTATGCCATTCTTTTGTTGCTGTAAGCGTCTTATGGTGGTGAGAGTGGACTGTATGGGGGGCAACAGGAGGAGATAAGGTTACGTGTGAAAACGGTCTTTGAGCCGTGCTGGCTTGTCAATCAGAGCAAACATGCATTATCATGACATTGTGAGTGAAGTTAACCCTCCTGACCTCATCTCTGTGCCTCTCTTCTGTTGCTTTGTAGGATTGCTGAGGCCGAGGCCATCATGTCTGTGGACACAAATGGAGGTTTGGCAAGGTACATTTTGTGTGTGTGAATGTGGCTGTACACTAAGATTTCTTTCTGTTATACTTTATGTAGCCTTCAGAGAGACCTTACACTAAAAGGTTAATCCCTCTGCAAGACTGGATATTGCTTTCAAAAGCACATCATTATATACATTCGACTGCCACTTATAAATCTAACATATCAGATGTATAATGTCTTGAAAGTGCACTACAAAGTATAGGAAGCACTTCATGTAAAAGACATCTAACTTTGAAGTGATCACAGTTATAATTGCTGGTTAGTCACAGTTTGAGAACTGCCAGTTATCAGCTAAAGTTGTCTGGCAGTTGGCACTTTGATATATGCTTAGAAACATGACTTAGTTATTAATGTCCTCTCATTTTAAAGCTGTAACAGTCTCATGACAGTCTAAGCAAGATATTGGCAAACTTGGCATAGAGAGAAATACTGACTGAATCAGAACATCTGTGACCGAGCAGAGCAACTACTAAACAACAACTGTGAATTGTTCATAAAGCTAAACTTTATTGTTGGGCTGCCATTTTGACAGCACTTTTATCCAAGACTAAAACACCATAATATACAACTGTGCAAAAAGCACATGGATTTCTAGGCAGTAAAAAATGATGTGGTGTGATGAGACCGACTATTTGCAATCACCAATCTAAAATCCATTGATTTTTAGGACAGTGTTTTCAGCCTTCTGATTCCCCAGAGATTTCCTGTGTTTTATCAGAGCTGAAAGCTTTACTCCTTGAAGGTGTGGTATAATATCCCATGACACATAGTTCAAGATGTTTATGCTAGCATTCCCAGCAAGACTAAAGTATTCTAAGAATATGTGTATATGTGTTCTGTTGAAGAAATGCAAATAAATTGGGATTTTCAATGACTCTTTTGTTCCAATAGGTGGCGACAAGTGATGTCTTTCTAAGGGAGTCATAATTGTACAATTGACTCAACTGATTCGTTTAAAAACGCTGATTGATTCAGGAATGAAACAGTTGATTGTGTTTATGAATGAGTGATTGATTCATTCATTCAACCGATTCACTATAAACACTAAATCATTCTGGAACCAAACACATGGTTTTTTTTATGAGTGAGTCACTGAATTATTCACTCAGCTGATTTATTCAAAGTCACAGATTCATCCAGGAAACAAGTGACTGAGTAACTGAATTGTTCACACAAATGATTCATTCAAAAGCACCAATTCATTTAGGAAGGAGACAAGTGACTGAGTCAATGAATTGTTCATTCAAGTGATTCGTTCAAACACATTGTTTCATTCAGGATCCCACTGCGTGGTGCACTTTGGACTATACAAACAGACGGATTAAACTGGCATAATTTTGTCAAAAATGTAAGTTGCTTTATATTATTGTTTGTTAAACTTGAAAGCAATATCAAATTGGTCTAATTATGAACACAGCTCTTGAATAGCACTCATGTGATATTACTTAAATACAGGCTGTAATTTTTGTGCATTTGTCTTGGTGTGCATGATGAATTTTTGACATAATTTCTATATAATGACTTTACCATCAAGCAAGTAAATCCATCTAATGGAAATGAACAGCAGTTACACCCAGTGCTGAATGAATGACACATCTAGCAAACACATACAAACCAAAGGCACTGCAAGCATGTCTTGTAAAGTGAATTCATCTTATTTTTGTTTTTTTCTTTAAAAAGCTTTGAAAGTGCTGCTGGCAAGTGCCCACCTTCACTCAAAAGGTCAGCTTTTTCACAAACATGTATCCAAACCGTCATCTCTCATCTTGGTTTGTGTCATTTACTTGAGTTTGCTCTTTCAGAGTAGGTCTGACTATAGGGGTTATATATAGGGGTATTATACAATTATCAGGGGTACTCTGGTGAATACTAGTGGAAAAGTATAGTGTCAAATAAGCTCTATATTTTTTGCTCGAGTTGTCTACATTTTACAAATATTTAAATGACTATATTTAATGCACAGTGTTGCTAGAGTACATGGGAAGCTTTTCTAGAGAACCCCTGGTGTAAACAGAGACTGAAATGCTTTTCACTGGGATAAACAACTAACACCAAGTGGTTCTTGCATGGCAGAACATAGTGTCAGGAAAATATACATATTGTGTACAAGTAATTACCAGAGCAGTTAGCTGAGAATGCAAGCCAAGTGCTAAGTTTATAACTCAAATGCCAAAAACACTCCAGATACCATCACATTGTGCATACAGATCACGTCCTGACACAAGAATAATGAACGTTTCATATTAGAATTGAAATAACATGCTGGTAATAATAATCTGCAGCGCAATTGCAGTGCTGGTTAAAATGGGCAAAGTGGAGTGATTTTTTTTTAATACAAGGCGAATATCAGACCCAAAGAAAAAAATCTAACACTACAAAAGTTTTTAATCAGTATTTTATCTTGTTTTCCAGAAAGAAAAAAAAAGCATCCTTAAAACCTTAAAAAATTTATTAAATATTAAATACAAGCTTTTGTCTAATATTTTGTAATATTTATATTTACATTAATTCTGCATAGTATTTTAGTAGTAGTAGTAGTAGTAGTATACTTTATTGTCCTCAAGAGGAAAATTGTTATGGACTACATGTTGCTGCAGACATACAATAAACAATAACAATAAGAACAATGATTAAAAAAAAATGAATGAACTCAAAATAAAATCAAGATGAACTCTTGTTATACAACCACACTGATACAGGTACAAAGGAATTCTTATATCGATTTAACTTACACATTGGGATTCTACGTCTTCTACCAGAGGGAAGTAGTTCATACTGTAAATACAAGAAATGAGTTTGATCACCAAGAACCCTCTCTACCTGATTAAGAACACATTCCTCATATAAATCTTGAAGGTTAAAATGTTTATCATGCCCAACAATTCTCCATGCTGTCAATAACAGGTGCATCAACTTAAATTTAAACTGTACTGATAGGTTACCAAACCACACTGTGATACCATACCTAACAATACTTTATAAAACAGCTTTATAAAACAGCAGCATAAGATTCTTGTTTACTCCATAGAGACGTAACCTACGTAAGAAATACAATCTCTGTTGTAGTCGAGTGCAAACCCATTCAATGTGTGTTTTCCATGTAAGTGAACTATCTATGTAAACGCCCAAATACTTATAGGTCTGTGACTGAATAATATTATGATCATGTATAACCACTTGGCGATGGTCACCTATACATTTTGGATCAAATACAATCTCTTCCGTTTTCTTTGTATTTATTATTAGCTCATTTTT
>NW_015649661.1:288337-307546 GCF_001515625.1 Sinocyclocheilus rhinocerous
ACACAGATAAATACACACACACATGGCATCCTATTCCATGAAAACTGTGTCTGTGAATGTCCGTGTTGAGAAAAAAATCACCATTTAAGAATCTGCCTCCTTTCAATTCATGAGTGGGACTATAACCTGAATGGCCACGTCCACAGGATGTTGAACTGAAATTTGAATTGTTTGATTTGAATTTGTGTAAAGAGGCTTTAATACAATATTTATTGTAAAAATAAAACTGACTTGAACTAAAATGAGAGAGAAAAATTCCTGATATTAAACATAACAGAAAGATTTCATTCATTAATCTAACTAGTAGTAGTAGTAGTATACTTTATTGTCCTCAAGAGGAAAATTGTTATGGACTACATGTTGCTGCAGACATACAGTAAACATAAAAACAAAATTAAGTAAAATCAAGAAAATAAAATCAAGATGAACTCTTGTTATACAACCGCACCGATACAGGTACAAAGGAATTCTTATATCGATTTAACTTACACATTGGGATTCTATATCTTCTACCAGAGGGAAGTAGTTCATACTGTAAATACAAGAAATGAGTTTGATCACCAAGAACCCTCTCTACCTGATTAAGAACACATTCCTCATATAAATCTTGAAGGTTAAAATGTTTATCATGCCCAACAATTCTCCATGCTGTCAATAACAGGTGCATTAACTTAGATTTAAACTGTACTGATAGGTTACCAAACCACACTGTGATACCATACCTAACAATACTTTATAAAACAGCTTTATAAAACAGCAGCATAAGATTCTTGTTTACTCCATAGAGACGTAACCTACGTAAGAAATACAATCTCTGTTGTAGTCGATTGCTGCAGACATACAATAAACAATAACAATAAGAACAATGATTAAAAAAAAATGAATGAACTCAAAATAAAATCAAGATGAACTCTTGTTATACAACCACACTGATACAGGTACAAAGGAATTCTTATATCTATTTAACTTACACATTGGGATTCTATATCTTCTACCAGAGGGAAGTAGTTCATACTGTAAATACAAGAAATGAGTTTGATCACCAAGAACCCTCTCTACCTGATTAAGAACACATTCCTCATATAAATCTTGAAGGTTAAAATGTTTATCATGCCCAACAATTCTCCATGCTGTCAATAACAGGTGCATCAACTTAGATTTAAACTGTATTGATAGGTTACCAAACCACACTGTGATACCATACCTAACAATACTTTATAAAACAGCTTTATAAAACAGCAGCATAAGATTCTTGTTTACTCCATAGAGACGTAACCTACGTAAGAAATACAATCTCTGTTGTAGTCGAGTGCAAACCCATTCAATGTGTGTTTTCCATGTAAGTGAACTATCTATGTAAACGCCCAAATACTTATAGGTCTGTGACTGAATAATATTATGATCATGTATAACCACTTGGCGATGGTCACCTATACATTTTGGATCAAATACAATCTCTTCCGTTTTCTTTGTATTTATTATTAGCTCATTTTTATCACACCAGTCAACAAACTGACTTATTTCTGACTGGTAAATAGTGCTAATATTGTCATGCACATAAAGTAGACTTAGTATGGCTGTGTCATCTGAATATTTAAAAATACAATTTTGTGAATGCCTACTTAAGCATTCATTTGTAAAAAGTGTAAAAAGAATGGGTGAACTGACGCAGCCTTGTGGAACACCTGTACTACTGCTCTTTTGATATGAAAGAAGATTGTTTACCTTTACACATTGAGTTCTATCTATTAAAAAAGAATAGTACCACTTAATAATACATAGGTTTACACTCAGCTGCTTCATCATTGCATCATAATTTTGCATGTTAATTCAACACATTCTCAGAAAACAATTCTTAATACATTACACAATTCAACTTTTTAAGTATATATGTAATATGTTGATTAAAATGAAAATATATCAAATATTTTAAGGATGCTCATGTACGAGACAAAATAGTGATGTATTAGAATTATTAGAATTATTATTATTATTTGTGTTTTAGGGCTTTCTTTGAAGACATTTTATTTCTTGTGATTCTGTGAGATAAACGTTATTTAGCTGAGAATTTGCTGCTAATGAAGCAGTTATTGTTTTAGATCATAACCTTATTATAATTTAGACTTTGATAATATCTTGTCTGTGCTATACCAAAGAGAAAATATGTGCAGAAATTGCACTTGTGAAGCTAAAGCAGCACTAGATAAAGGAGATAAGTAACTGTAAATGTACTCAGATTTAATTATCTGTCTGAATGACAAAGGACTCAATTTCTCTTAAAATAAGAAAGCATTTTCTATGTTGTCATCCAATGATCTTTGCAGAACATCTCATGAAATGCAGGCCCCATTGGCAACCTTCAGACTAACAAGATTGGTCATGTGTTTTGACACTAACTGCATAAGATGGATGTTGAAAATCCCCCCAAATTCAGCAAACAAGCGAGAAGCTAAGTAGGATTTAATAAGGATTATATTGTAATACCTCATCTAGCAAATATTAAAATAACCTTTTCAAATTTGAGCCTATGCACAGTAAATAAGATTCTTCATGTTCATCTCAAGCAATTTGCTCTAGGCTATATTGTGACACTTGAAATTAGAGATGGAAAAGAAAACACTCGAATATTGAGCTCTTTTTTTTTTTTTTTTTGTAGCAAATTGAATTAGTTGTGATATAATGTGTGGATATTCCAAGCTGTATGAGGAGTAGGAATTGAGATTGTGGCAAAGTTTTGTTTCTCTGTGTTAAAGGCAGTATGAGGGTCTGTAAGAATCAGATGGACACTTGTGGATACCAACCATACGTAGCACAGTCATTTTCACAGATGTATTCAGTACTTTGTGAAGGACCAGACCACTGAACCAATCAGCAATATTCTTTTTTCTCTAAGCTCTTTGACAGTTTGTGAGATTAGCTTGTCAGAATGTGAAAATCTGACCTGGTGCCATCTGTCATGATGGTTAATGAGGTCTGATAAAGCATCATGGGATATTTGGCATACATTATCTTCTCTGAAGGCATGAAACAATCCCAATAGTCATGCCCACCAGCAGCGATTAGCAGAACCACTTTTTCAAATATTACTATAGAGGGGAAAACTGGAGCAGAGAAAATTGATTTTTCTCTTATGTCCTTTACACTGTTTGAGCTCGCAAAGAGCATTACTTGTTTTTGTATGCGAAAAAGCAAAAAGACTACCTTGAAAGTGTCTTTATTTCTGTAAGTGTGCACTTTTCTTTTAGATAATTAGCTAAACTATGGTAGGATCAATATCTTTAGAATTATCCAACTTATTTGTAATGTAAGAGCAAATGCAGCCATTTGTAGCTTAAAATGTTCAAGGCTTCAGGTGTCATCTGCTTCCATTTTAGCCAAAACAAAACAGTCCATCATGCTGCTTGATATCATTTACTCTCCCTCATGTTGTTCATGTTCATTCTTCTGCTGAACACAAAAGAATATTTTTTATAAAAGTGTTGATGACCAAACAATTGCTGGTAGACATTGACTTCCATAGTTTTTTTTTTCATACAGGTTGACAACTTGAGGATGCGTTTATCTCACAGAATCACAAGAAATCACATTTTTAAGTGAACTATGCCTTTAAGTGCTATACTTGTAGCTAAATAAGCATATTTCTTCATGTTTCTTACATAATCTGTGCTGTCTAAACAGGTACAGTACATGCATATCATTTTTCCATTTCTAGGATATTTATTTCCAAAAGCTACTGCTTGACCTATATTTATCCTATAGAGTCCTCCACCTACCATTCCATGCCTGGCACCCCATTACTTGCACTGCATTATCAAACCACACACCCTGGCCCAGCTGCCATCGCCAGCTGTCTAATTCACTTGTCACCACATGAGACGGGCCTGCCTATCTACATAAGAAATTTTGTCAGTCCTCTCACTTTAGTTGTGGAACATGGTTCCACATGGCTCCACAACTGCACTTAAATAGCACTGCAACTATTTTATCAGCACTTTTCATTAGCACCGTTGCTTACTATATCTTATTGACAACACTGGTTACAACATTAAACACAACAAAACCTTAGCTTACTCTTAAACTCAAATATACTGCACATTCCCGAAATCTTTGTAGATGTTTGTTGTTATTATTAGTCTTTCTTCTTTTACAGAAATTGTTCTTCTGTGCTTTGGAATCATTCAGAATCAGAAAAAGTTCTAAGGTCTTTTAAAAAACTTTAGACTCAAAATTCTGCTTGATATCTGTGTCATATTGAGAACAACTGAAGTAGATCCAGAACAGTCAAGGCATAAAATTGGTTTTGCCAGTCTGTATTTTGCAGTGGTTTTCAAACTCTGGGTTGCGAAGTAGAAATAAATGGGTCACAAAGAGTTTGAGAATGGTGGAGAGCTCATACTGTACCATGTCAGAAATATGAAAATATAAGTTCAGTTAACTTGTATGGGCATAACTTGTATTTACATGACGTGCCAGTTTTTCCTGCACCATGCAAAGCATGCATTTGTAAACAAAATAACTTGGTTATTTTCAATTAATCATTCAAATGAGTAGGTTTCTTCAAATTAATGGTTTAAAAAAAAACTCACAAACCCATACACTTTCTGTTTAAATCAGTTAAATCAACATCCAACTCACTTTTATAGCTTAGTTGTATTAATATGACAAGGGATATATAAAACAAAGTCAACTGAAAGAGAACAGATGCATTTTTATTCTCATGTTCCACTATCAAGAAAATTGAGATTGGACAAATCTGTGACTATTAGCAAATCAATGGAGTAACTCCATTAATCCCAGAGGCATTCCATATGGGCAGTATTGGGATGTTGTTTAGTCTGCGTGAAGATCTCTATATGAAGTATGAAGGTTGGCCTAAAGTGAACCGCAGTGAATGTGATTTAATCTTCACTTGAGATGAAGGCTTGTGTCTTTTTTTTATGAGAGCTGTGACCTTTCTTAAGTATATAGCTAATGACATTGAGGCTCCTGTTGCAGTATCGGCATGTCAATTCACCGCTGTCTGATTTCTTCTGCATTACCGTAGAAGCCTCATCAGACTAACAGGCAGAGCGGCTGGAATAATCACTATTCAAGTATTCCAGTCGTAGACTACACCAGAATATCTAATAGCATTTTGAGGAACACGGTGTAGATATTAGCTTATGCTTTCAGCCATTTAAGCTGTCTGAAATATAGAGACAAGGGTAGAAGTATTGCATTGTAGGATTAAATAATTTAATAACAGAGTTTGAGTTCTGTAGCCTACACATCATCATTGCACGTTGGAGCCCTAAGGTTGTTTGTTTAATTATTATGAACACATTCATTAGCATTTTGTCGGAACTGAGCTGAATTGCTTAATGAGTTTGGATGTGCCAATTGGACACTGTATAACATGTGTCCCACGTATTGTATAACGTGTCAGTGAGTCTGAGGAAAACACCCCAGGAAGTCTTCCTGGAGTCTTTGTGTGTGTTTTCAAAAAGTGCCTCTACAACGGAAAATGAATGAAGCACTCCAGCACTTCAAACACCCTCTGAAGTGTGTCATGATCCACTGTGAAGTTCATTTCCTTTCAAATTTGTGTCTGAATTTCCTTCCATTTGACAGTGTCAAAGCCTCCCATGTTTACATGACAGCCAGTAAAGATGTTAGAAGCATTTCACTCCATCCAGTTCTAAATAATTTGATCGAATGTAGCAGTTTTGGCCTGCATTACTTTTTGCATCATAGATTTTTAAATCAGATCTTTACACAACAACTGATTTAGCTGATTTTCAGTGTTCGAGAAGATCAAAAAAAGAGCAGTAAGGACTGATTTTTCTGGTGGCTGGGATTTCTCTGGTTTCTGGAGCAGGACCTAATGGCATCCCATTAATAAGATTGAACATTTAGGTTGAAATAATTTAAACCCAGTGAATCGCTTATCTGAGATATATTCATTAGAGTAGCTCTAAATGCCTCAGTGAGCTTTGCATAACATATTCTTCATTTCTTTGGAGAAGTTTTTGCATGAATATGCTCAGTATTCCATTCTGTCTGTCACGATGAGCATTGTTAAAAAACAATAAACCCAACGGCTCAAACTAACCTGACTGCTAGATTTTTGTGTGTTACCTACTTTGGAGAATATGTTTTAATGGATTTTTCTGTGAAGCAAGGATATGATCAGTACATCAGAGCAAGAAGATGTAGTTCTGGCACCAGTGTCAACATAAGTTGTTTCCTGTTGTAGAATTTGATGTGCAGATGGGATCTCCTCAGGGCTCATGTTTAATGTATACAGGTTGTTCTTTTTCACAGCAAACGAGAAATGACCTTACAAGATGTCAGTTGTGTTCCATATTAATGTGCAGGAGTGAATCCACTAATCCCCACCTGTGTATACTGTTTTCAAAAGTGCCTCTGTGATATACCAGCTTTCAATATGTAGTGGAGACCCATATGGTCTGACCCATAGGCAAAAAGGTCAGTTGAGTTTAAAAGCCTGTTCGCATCAAATGCGAAGTAAAATGTAAAACAAATTGCAGAAAGGTTCATTCACACCAACATTAAAACTAAATTTTGCCAAGCTAAATAAAAGCTGCATTAATCCGTGACATGCACATTTCAATTTCCAGTTCTTCTGTTATTTATTAAACAAAACCAAAATTGGATGTAAAAAAAAGAAAGAAAAGAAAGAAACAAATAGTCATTTTTTTCTTTCAAAAAAGATAATTTTCATTTTCACTGTATGTATACTTTAAATATGATATCTGTGCTGATATCTGTTTTGTTGGAAAAAATAACATTTGGACAATGAGGCAATATTAAGGCATTAGCTGTTGGAATTTAAATATTACCATACAGTCTGTTGGTTGAATGTTGTTGATTTTTTTCTTTTTTTTTAAAGTAAAAATTGCATCTGTAAAAGACCAGGAAGTTGCAGTTGCAGTAGACATCTACTACCATTGGAATAACTAATTTAAGGTTGTTAAATTGTTTAACTTACTGTAAAATTACACCTTACAACTTAATCATGTTTGAAATTGGATATTAAGGCCACTAAAGTATATTGTTGATTTTTAACCTGTACCAGCAGGAACTGTAACAACTGAGATTCTTGTTATTTTCTAGCTCCCTGTCAAGGAGATTTACCATACTGTTATCTCATCATATCTCATGCAAAACATTATACATTTGCCATGACATCAGCATAACTCTTCCATGTATTTTTGCAAATATATAGAAGAAATATGGTTTGATTCATGCCAACATTCATATGTTAGCTGAATTGGAAATAAAATTAAAATGATAAGCTTAGAGATATTCAGTACATTTACATTTTTGCATACATAGTAGGATAAGGTTTGCATTTTAATATGCAACAGATGATACAGTGGAAGGTTAATTAACTTTACGTTAATTAATCGAAATATGCATCCCAATTTGGGTTTGAACATTGCATCTGGTTAAATGGTTATTTGTTTGTCCCATTACCATTTAGGTCATGAAAGAGTGATTGTCAAACGTGTGTGTGTGTGTGTGTGTGTGTGTGTGTGTGTGTATGTGTGTGTGTTTGGTAAATAGGTTGCTGTCTGTTCATTGAGATAAGAGCAGGCAATGGCTGATCTCTTTACTTCCAGACAAAAACTGTTTTCTCAGCTACATAATTCAGATTATTGCTCCATTGCTGTTTTATGAACAGTGGAAAAACATTTGGAGAACCAGCAGGCATCACTGGCCCTTCACCTCTGGAACTGACTGCTGCTAGAAAACAGACATCATTGAGCTCTGTTATGCTTCAGATTAATAATTTTATATCCTGAAGACTTTACAGTATTGGAATGCAAAAAAAAGTCAAATCAGTTGTATCAGAAATCTTATTAGAAGTTCATTAAGGTTGAGAACATTAGGGATTTTTAGAAATTCATCAGTAAGTATATAAGTATTAATAAAGTAAGTTGAAGTATTACTATATAAAGCTAAATTTCAAAGGAGACAGATTAGCAAGAATCTGGTATGTACATTAAACCGCTTTACCAGCCCCCCGTGCAGACTTTAACTCTCATTATTAATTGAAGTATGATGTTCAGCCTTCATCCTCTTCACGTGAAAAAGCAATACTCAATACATTTGCATTTAAATGGATAATTCCCTCAAAATGAACATTCTGTGATCATTTACTTTTCATTCAACACATGTATGAATTGGTATTTTTCTTACACAGCTATCAAATTGTTTCAGACCACTTAGAATATACTTAATAACTTCATTCATTCATTCATTCATTCAATATACTTAATAAGCTGTAAGGAAAAGAGCAGTGTGAACATTCTTTAAAACTTCCACTTTTGTGTTCCACAGAAGCAAGAAAGCCGTTAAGCAAGGAATGTCATGAGGGTGACTATTATCCACTTAAGTGCTTATGATGTTGATAAATCAAAAAGACGTATACTACAGTATATATTATAATATTTGACACATTTACATTTCAAAAGAGAAGCAGAATTCAAAGGTCCTTGGATTCTTGGATAACCCTTTCGAAGTAATTACCTAGGATTTGAAAAGATGCTCAGATGTCTTTTCTGGTCTCTGTGGCAACCGCTGGTATAATATAGTATAGGAGGCACACTGATGAGGAAATTTCAATGTTAATAGAAGGCTGGAGGAGGTGAGATGTATTGATGCATTGAAATGGTGCACAAGCACCGCTCAGTTATACTTGCAATTATGCCCATAGAGAAGTGGCAGGGAAAATATCTGCCTAATAGTAATGGAAATATTCGTTACTGCAATTCATTAGGGCCTGTGATGTTTGTCCAAGGTATTACAGATGATTTTGCTGAAAGGTTTGCCTTAATGATTTGTAGTTTTTATGCCCCTGGGCAAGACTTTTTATGTCATTGGCTGAGCTGTACAAGCGCTCTGTGCATTTAAAACTTCACATTTACTCAAAACGAAAAAAAATTAGATGTTTAAAAAAAAAAAATCAATTTAATTACTTTGAAGTCTGAAGTAGAGCAGTTAATTACATAATCATTAACAGATAGTCTTGTTGGTGTAAGTATGTTTAGGCCCTGGAGTGAGGAAAAAACATTGCTTTTCTGCCACAGTACTTAACACTGTTACTGCTCTAAATGCTTTAATGTACAATTTTCAGCACATTTATGACTAAATGAGACCATTGAAATTGTTGAAAATTATTACTTTTGCCATACTGTAGCTCAAAAAGCTTGACAGTAGTAATGACATCTTACTATGCCTTCTGATTCCCAGCAGTCTCTGAGGATGTTTTAACGTTGGATAGATCGATACTGCAAAAAAGCCTTGGTTAAATCCTGTTAGAAACCTCAACCTTACTATTGATCCTGATGAGAATTCAATTCTGTTCAAACATCCTCCCCACCGAGCAGACTTCTAAGGCTGATTCAACACTACACAGACGTAAAGATGCGGCAGAGACATTCAGGAGGCTTATCTTCAGAGGTTTCAAAACATCCCTCGCTTGCCCAGATGCCACACTACATGCTATATACTAGGCTTAGGGGAAGAGATGCATATTTATCATTGAGCTAGCAGACAGGGAGGATTTGATGGACGTACATAAAGCAGTCTGTCAGTGAGTCGAGGATGCAGTATGCAGTGTGTAGTTTGTAAGTAGTGCATTAGATTCTAACATAAATATTCTTGTATTCTGGACTCAAAGCACAGAAAAGTAAACACAAATGCTAAAGACAGTAATTTGTTGTTACTGGTAATTTTTAGTAGTATCAGAAATAGTTGTTGCACTGCATGTTGGTTGTACCCATTTTACTTCCTTCATTACTTTCCCCGATTCATATTACCCTCTTTGAACTATAGCCTGCAATGTTTTCCTGTGCTGAACATATAATAAATATTTAAATATTATAAATATAAATACTCTTATAATAAATATTTGGCTTTTTGCACAATAGTTTACAAAATCAAGCAGTTTTATAATTTTCCAGTCCAGTGGTGAGATTATAAGATTGTGCTGATTATAAGACTCTCAGCTGATCCCCATCAACCTATGGGAATACGACACCTATCTAAGCATTCATATATAAGGTCCCTCAGTATTATCAGCAGTTTTCGCATTGCTTAATAGCTAATTACCCTCCTCCATCCCCAACTCCTCCTCTGTCAGTCAGGATTCAGCCTTCTGATTCTCCTTTGAATCAGACTTTGAATCAGACGGGGGCGGGGGTTATCGCTGCTCTCCCTGCTCTCATCCATGCTAGGCTGCATGGATGCGCAGGGAGTTCTTGCCCAGAACAGAACCATACCGCCAATCCAAACTGTATGCTAATTGTCAATCATCTTTGACGATAGTAGTCCTGACAGAATAACAAATAAAGCTGTATACATTGTTTTGATTGTCCTGTTGTTTTTCTTTTTTTTTGTTTTGCTCTCTTTTAATGGACAGCTGTGCCTCAAGGAGGTTTTAACATTGTATCTTTCCTCATCCATGAATCACTTCATTCCAGCCCATTCGGTGGTGGTAACACACGATTACATCGCTCTGCTAACCACTAAAATAACAAGAGGAGTGAGCTTATGATTAATGTTTACCATTGCTGTTGAGGTAAAATTTGAGCTGTAGTGTCTGTAATGCGGTGGATGTTTGATTGGTTAGCTTGGCATGATTAGCCCTTGCTGGTAAATGTTGTAACTACACTTCTCTACAGTCATTAAAAAAGTAATGTGATTGTGATGATTCTGATTATTTTTTTATTGTCATTACTTACAAGCAATATATGAATTGCAAGTATTTCATTGTGTTATAATAATATTTGTCCATGTGTTCTGCCTTTGACTTTACAGCTTAAGATAGCTGCTAGTAAAGAGGATGGAAATGTGCAGATTTTTACGGTGCCCTCAGCCAAACAGCATGATGTCTTTTTTCCGCTACTGCAGGGTCACATGACATTTATGGCTCAGGTAATTGGCTTTATGTATTATAAATCTCTTTGGTTGTAGTACAATATTTTTTATTTGTTGATTTCAGTGTTATTTTTGTATTGTTTAATGTATTACTGCAGTAATTTCACTAAAATTGCTAAAACTAAAACTGAAATAAAAAAATTAAGCTATATATATATATATATAGCTTAAATTTATTTTATTTCAGTTTTAGTTTTAGTAATTTTAGTACTGAAATGTATTGTTATTTCTGTTAACAAAAATAATTTTTAGTGGTTTTGTTGCCATTTTAGTTATGGGTTGATATTTTTCTTTTTGGGAAAAAAAAATATTTTGGGAAATTAACCTACTTGTGCTACAATTTGAAAACTGAAAATGATTATATGTCATCCATTTTTATGGCACCACTGTTGCTCCCCCTAGGCAGGAGTATAACAATAGGCATCAAGACAATAATATTGCAATGGACCTTTTTCCACATTTCCGGGTATCTCAGCAGCAGAAGTCGTCATAGTTGGGTTAACTTGAAGAGCAGGGAATGGGAGAGTACCACAAATATATTTTTTTGCATTCCCATTTACTCAAATAGCAAAAGAAAAACTCCATGATAGTTTTTTCATGACTTTCAATAAAATGAAAAAAATTGAGAGAGACTGATAACGGCAGTCAAAAGAGAGAACGATGTCAAATTTACCGTCCCTCCCATAGACGCTGCATTAGAAACACCCTCGCATTAGCGTTAACTGTTTTTTTGTAATTTGATGCAAAGGTGATATAATACAAAGAATAGTGTTATAAATGTACATAATTAAAAAAACAAAAAACAAATATGAAACACTTTCGAGGATTTACGTTACGTTAAACGCGTCATCACAGTCTTATGAAAATGGTCCATATGTACTTATAAGCTAAAGTTTGTACCAAACCCACTATTTTTCTTCTTCTGCTGCTAGCCTTGTTTGGCATATTCTTTAAAAGAGCCCCTCTTTCATTTTGTTTTGCCATCTTTGTTTGCAGTAGCAATTGCAATGATCTTTTGTTTGATGAACTGTGCAGCACAGGTGAGTGGATGCTTTAGGACCACAATATAATGAGAATGCATGTTGATTAAGGCTTAAGTTATCGGTCACTCCTCTATCTTGCCTCAACAAAGCACTATCCCATTCAATTAATACTCTGACCGTATCTTTTTCAAATCAATAACCATGATAAACAGTAGTGTCGAGTCTGACCAATCACAAAGGTCTCTAGGCGAACCAGATAGCAAAAGCACACAACTTGCTGAAACATATGAGGGCAGGAGTTGCTTTACTCACAATGGCTTCCATACATCAATGTCTATGGGAATTGTTTGCCATTCTAGAAGTGGAGAAACAGCAACATATGGCAGAATGAAGTACAATCGATATCTTGATGTCTAAATGATTGTGTGAGTTGGAATCAATATATTTATTCAGTGTTGTGTGGACAATGAGAACTGATTGTATCCTTGATTCAAATAAAACTTTTATATATTTTATATATTTTGTATATATTTATAGTATTTATATTTAAGTTTTTATATTTAATTATTTAATTTCTGCACCACCAAATCAGAATAGCAAAAATTAGATGTGGACATAGTATACATGTCAGTCTGCATGACTAATATATAAATGACAGCATTTCCTGTACAGAATACAGACAGTTTATGTAAATTCACTTTTGCTAGAATAATTTCAAGGGTCTGGCACAAATGAACAGCAGTTGATCCGTTTCATTCTGTTCTGGTAAGCTGCTTAATGACAACTTATTTCCTGCCTGCTTATGGGTTATAATTATGTATTAAAGTACTGTAAATGGACTTCCCAGTGGCTTTTTGTGTTGTGCCAGGCAAGGCCATTTGAATTTATTATTTCCGTCCCCAAGAATCTTCTGTTTGCTCTTGAAGTGATTTGAATTATATTGAATAACCTGTTTTGATGAAGAAATCATGTATTTATTCTCTCATAGACTAATATAGGAAGGCAACATGAAAAGGCTATTGCCTTTTACGTTGATCTGTATTATAAATAATATTATTTAAAGATTTCAAATCCACAAAGCAACTCATTTTTATTGTAAATTAGATTCTTTAATGACTTCAAAGTCAAAGCAATACTTTATTTTATTCAATTGTTCAGTCTCTGTCTTATGTCCTCTTTCTCTCCCATCATTTTTGCTTTGATATTTTTTAACAGTGATCATTTTTGAGAGATCATTACTCCAAAATTTGGAGGACTTGATGAAACTGCCATCCAGCTGCTCTGTGATGTTATTTACCAGCCCATATTTGTGTCAGTTTTGATAAAACAAATCAGGGAGGAAAATGAGGGTGTGGAAGAAGATGTGAGCTGACTTATGTGAGTGTGTGAGGAAGGAAGAGAAAGCAAACACACATGAGGGGATTTGAAACATTTGAAATGTCTTGCAGGTGCTTTAAGTGGCATTTGGTGACTAAATCGCCATAGGCCAGTACTATCCTCCACAAATGCCTCACTGGCGATTCCTTTTGGAACCTGTATTCAATTATTTATAAAGGTACAGAAAATTAATGAGAATGGTTAAGCATATAAAATGTCTAGCACACTATTTTGACACATTTATGGTGGACTAACAGGCCCAAGTGAATATTTTGTAATTATAATAACAAATTGTATCTTTACTATGAGATCAGAGTTTGATTTGTACACTGCTGGAAGGGAACAGCAATATATTCTGAGAACAGTTAAACAAATTTTCTAATGTGCCTGAATGAGTCCTGATGAATTAAAAAAGATTGCTCTGAAAAATCACACAAACACACACCCTCTTAGTAAATATTTCAATTACCTTATATTAATATGATTGTCACATAACCATTCAAATAAAACTATTGCTGAGATGAAGGTATGATCATAACTTGTCAGCTTTCCTTCGTTAGCACCTGTCGTAAGAAATGAAATGGTCTTGCTAAACTGTCATCACTTTTCTGCATTGATAGTAACAGAAGACTTCTGGCAAATCCCCTACCAATACTGACCTGTCATATTAAAATAAAAAAGCATAGCCATTCGTGAGCAGTTAGGGGTAAAAAAAAATATATATATATATATACTGTGTGTGTATATATATATATATATATATATACTGTATATATGTGTGTGTGTGTGTGTGTGTGTGTGTGTGTATGTATGTGTTCGCTTGCATGAAGTCATGCCGCAGGGGAGGTGAATTTAGCGACCCATAAATAATCTGATGGGCAGCATTTGTTCCATAAATGTTAATACAAAGGGACAGACAGATAGATCTTAACAAGGGGTCTTCAACCTCATGGTTGATAGTATACTATTCAGTGGCAAGGCTCTGCCATTTAGGTAAGCCTTGTGTACTGTATGTGTTTAGTACCAAATTAATGTACTTTATAATGTTTTTATTGCGGAGTCATTAAAACAATTGTTGTAGAGAGTTTTTTTAAATATTTTTATTAATATACTTTTTTTTTATTAAGGTTTAGCTAACTTTATTTAAATTGTAATTTAATTTATTTAATTTGTCATTTTTTACAATATATTTTAATGTATTTTTTTGTTTGTTTTCTAGATGATGAAAGAGATGAGGGGACTATCAGTAAGTATTAACCTAACAACCTTTTGGTCACTTTGTTACTGTTTATGTTTGAAGGTTTGTGGATTAGCTATTTGCTGTTTCTTTTAGAGACTTTCAGTGTTGTTATTGTTGTTACTGTTGACATTGTTGTTGTTATTGTTGACATTTACTGGTGGAGTTTTTATGAAAAATATATAGTTTCTGTGAAATATTCATGAGTGTATTGGAGACAGTAAAGGAATTGTCAAAAATGACAATTCTAATATTATTCTCATATAACAGGGGTGTCAAATTCAATTCCTGGAGGGCCGGAGCCCTGCAGAGTTTAGATTCAACCCTAATTAAACACACCTGATACAACAAATCAAGTCCTTCAGGCTTTTTTGAAAACGACATGGTATGTGTTTTGGAGCAGGGTTGGAACAAAACTCTGCAGGGCTCCGGCCCTCCAGTAATTGAGTTTGACACCCCATAATAACAGTTAAAGGCTGACAAAAAGAAACACAATAGAGCAACTGTTTTCATTTTTGGGTGCACTATTCCTTTAAGAAGAGATGAATTGATAGCACTAGGGCAGTTATTGGGTAATTAAATTATTCTATTAACTTAGAAAGTGCCATTCATTCTGTGGAAGGTATAAGTGGTTGCGCCTTGTCTAAAAGTGATCAGCGCCATCAGCATTTGGCCACTTTTGAGATGTGAGCTAATAAATGTGTGAAGAGTGACAGCATGGGTGCAGTGTCAAATGGAATTATCACACACAATGATGGGATGTCTGCCAATTATTTTCCTTGATTGAGCATTGGCCTTATCAGAACGACGGCAGAGGAATAGCCTCCATATTCATTAACAGGCAAAGTTCAGCAGAACATGGGGGAGTTATAAAAATACATTTAACCAGGGTTGTTTACTAGAGGGCATATACACAAATGACATTTTAACATGCTCTTTTGCACATGTTTTTGCAAAAAGCTGAACTCTTAAAGATGCAATTCAAATGTGTCGCTAGATGACATATGATTATGCAAAGTTACATAGAAGTGAAAGAGTTAATGCTAGGTCACAATTCATCAACTATGGCAGATGATTGGTAGAGAAATAGAGAGTGCCCATTTCAATATCACGATGAAAAAGTGAATTTGGGCGTCCTCTATTTTTGCTCTTTTTCTTAAAGCCATTTTTAAACTCCCTAATTAAACCTTACTAATGAAGTTAATTCGGGTCACTAGAAGACTTTTCCCAAAATCTTGTTTCCGTGATCAGCAGAGAGGGAATAATAGCAAACAATTTACATGCTGTTCCAATCAGGACCACAAGTCAGCATGACAATTGGAATTTGGCTCTGCAACGATAAAAAATAAAAGCATAATTAACCGTCTGCACTGTTCGGCCTTTCGCTGAGGGTTGTTGGGAAAATTGTGCATTAGTGTTTTTTGCTAGAGCAATGGCAAGACTCACAAAGTCTTTCTCACTGCTCCTCTGTGTCTGATCTGACTCTCTTCCTGTGAAATTGCAAGGGAAATGTTAGATTGTCATGTCACTAAGGAACTCTCTCTGTAAAAAGGAAGAGGAAAATCATCTGGGATAGTGAAAAACACACAACATGTTATCTTATTTCCAAGGATGAACCTTGTGCTTTAAACTGTGTACATATAGAATGAAGCTTTTCATACACTTTCATTACTATTTCATAAAGGACCATTTCTATTATGTATGAGCAAGACCTAAAATATTAGTCCAGTCAGTGCTGTATGGGGTTTACAAATATATGAGAGAAAACATTCCCTTTTATGTGTGTTTTTGCTGATTTATGTTTGATATACAGTTATTGACACAAATATGTTCTTCCCATTTTGCTATGTGACAAATAAAAAGAAAATGCAATTCCAATCTGGGAGACAACGTTAAAACATGTCTTAAAACATCTTTACATCTGACTTTCAAATGTTTTGCGCCATGAGCTCATTCAGCTGTGTTATGAATAATAAAGTTAACTTTATCTGTGAATGAACAGATTATGTTCTTTAAAAATGGACCAAATTTGCATCTCAGTTGCTTAGGGAAGTTAATATAGCCTATAGATAAATAAAACTTGTTTTGCCTCTTCCAAGTCTGGTTTCAGGGATCACAAAGCATTTTTAGATTTGTAGAAGTCCAAAAATCAGTTTAATTTGATTCCATTTGAATCTTTAATAACTTTGTAACTAATAATAACTTTTTAGCATTTTTAAACACATCTTGACAGATATTATAGAACAATTTATGTCTCACAAATAATACAGTAAAAAATCTCACAAATACATTTAAATAATCTCAAGAAAACATTAAAATACATCTTTGCAATGAACGCATACAATTTACTTAAAAACAACTAGTAATATTTTAACACATAGAACCATTACATTGTGTATTCATTCATATTTATTCATTCAAGTATGGTCCCATAATGAGCATGTTTGTAAGATATTATATTTTATTCTTTTTTCATGAAAAAGAAATGGTTAGGAAACATGCACATTGTAAGCATAACTGACATTTCATAATATGCTGGAGTTGGACATTCCTGATTAAAATATAAACTCTTGAATTAATAATGAACCACTTAATCAAATTAATCATTTTAAAGTTCTGAAGTACATACAAGTGTTTTATTCAAATAGAGCGTAATCAAAACTATCCAAGCTTGATTGAGTCAGGTTTTGACTATTGATGTTTTTAATTAAAAGATCTTGATTAAGATTCCATTATCTTGTTATGCCCAACATGCATGACTGAATTGTCATCACTGCATTACATAGATGTCTAAATCAGCTAGACTTGCAGAAGACATATCTGTGCATTGATCTATAACCACATTAAACACTTGACTAATGTTTCAATTTAAGAGCAGAGGGGAGGCTGTGTGGCTCCATAATGTCTCATAGTCATACAATATCTAATGTGTTACAGTATTTTTTTTGCTGTTATGAGTTGATGACTATGATACAATTTACATCCAACACAGCTTATTATTACTGATTGTTTTCATTTTAATATTGAATTCAAAACTGATAATAAACTCTGTAAGAAGAAAATAGCAAATTATTGAATGTAGCAGGCTACTGTAGCTCAGTGCTAGAAATATTTATTTTGTGGATTCGCGTCATCCTTTTACTGCTTTTTTTTGCATGTGTTCTTAAAGGTATAATTAACCAGTTTGGTTGAACTTCTCTTGATCCATTTTAAGAGCGCTGTTTAAGTTAATCCATATGTTTAATTTACTCTCAGAGTGAAATCCCAATAAAATAGATGGGAAATGGGTAGTGAGCCTGTTTAATCAATCATTCCAAATTACATTTAGATCCTGCTTCTGTGGAACAGTTACAATCGATTTTTGAGGAGGTTAGTTTGACGTGTCTTTTCACTTCACTTCATGCAAAAAGATGCTATTTATTATGCTCTGTGCTGTTATATTTTTTTATTATATTATAATTATACTATGCAGGGTGTAAAAAGTAGAAATTATGGGTACTGTCAAAATATTACTTAAAAGTCAAAATAGCCAGAAACATACCTTGCAATTTGAAATATGCTTATAAAATCAAGAGCCATTACATTTTCTCATTAAAGTAACTTTGATGCTGAAACTGTGCAAATCAAACTTTAAAAAAAAAAAAAAACATCAGGGGGATGTTAAACTGACACCAACCTCTTGAAATATATTACCTGAAATAGTTGTGAAATTCAGCTGATTGTATTTGACACGAGTCAAGTGTCAAGTAAGTCATGTTAATATTCAACATAATTAAAACACATTGCTTTAAGTCAAAGAATATGTGTTGTGAGAAATGAGATGTCTCTTTACAAGGACAAATTATTGTAATTAGTTATCACTGATTACATTTTTCATTAAAATGGATTTCATTGTTTTGAATTCAAATTTAGGGAAATATGATTTGACCAAAATGTATTATGATGAAATACGTACGTTGAAGGTCTAAATAAAAGTGTGTGTTGAGTAAAAGTGCACATATTCGGTTTTAACAAGACATGTGTAAGGTACAGATTTCCCAAAATAATACCTTAAGGGCCACAAGATCACACACAAAAAGAACTATTTAAACTCATTGTATATGGCACTAAATCATGTCATGTAATGTTAAGGTTTGATGCTTTTGATGCTTTTTTTTTATAGGTTCAGGAACTTCATAAAAGCTCAAAACGTGGCTCAAAGGTGCACTGCCTGTTTTAGTCCAGAAGCTATAATGGAAGTTGCTACAGTTCACTTCATGACTGAATGATTATTCCACACCATTACAGTGGGTATAGAAAAGAATCACCCCCTTTACAATAATCACATTTTGTTGCTTTGCAGCCTGAAATGTAGACAGACACAGTTTTTGTTTTATCCAGCTGTATTTACTCAGTGAAACTTATAACATCCAAGTGTATTGTCATGCTGGAAGGTAAACCTTCTTCCCATTGATGACTTTCTAGCAGAGGGCAGAAGATTTTTTTTTAAGAATTTGACAGTATTTTGCCCCATCCATTTGTCCTTCTATCCTGACAAGTGCTCCAGTCCCTTCTGCAGAGAAACACCCCTATAACAGGATATTACCTCCTCCATGCTTTACTGTAGGAATGGTGTTATTTGGATGTTGAGCTGTATTTGATTTCCACCAGACATATCATTTGGTG
>NW_015649661.1:308342-308938 GCF_001515625.1 Sinocyclocheilus rhinocerous
ACATCCAAGTGAAAGATATAACACCAACATGTCAGAAAAATATTTTAAAAAAACTGAATCACAGAGTTGGAAAAAGGTTCACCCCCTTGTGTCAGTATTTTGTTGAACCACCTTTTGCTTTAATTACAGCCTTTAGTCTGTTGGGATATGCCTCTACTAACTTTGCACATCTAGACTTTGCAATATTTGCCCACTCTTCAACCTTCTTCCCATTGATGACTTTCTAGCAGAGGGCAGAAGATTTTTTTTAAAGAATTGGACAGTATTTTGCCCCATCCATTTGTCCTTCTATCCTGACAAGTGCTCCAGTCCCTGCTGCAGAGAAACATCCCATAACAGGATATTACCACCTCCATGCTTTACTGTAGGAATGCTGTTATTTGGATGGTGAGCTGTATTGGAATTCTGCCTGACATGTCGTTCGGTGTTGAGGCCAAATAATTCAATTTTAGTCTCATCTGCTTCAGAATCTGCAAGGTGCGTTTTGGCAAAGCTTAGTCGTGACTGCATGTGGCCTTTCTTGAGCCATGCAAGCCACATTTGTGGTGAATTTGTGATATTGTTGTCACATGCACACAATGACCACTCTTTGTCAT
>NW_015649661.1:309189-310134 GCF_001515625.1 Sinocyclocheilus rhinocerous
TCCTGACAAGTGCTCCAGTCCCTGCTGCAGAGAAACACCCCCATAACAGGATATTACCACCTCCATGCTTTACTGTAGGAATGCTGTTATTTGGACGGTGAGCTGTATTGGATTTCTGCCAGACATGTCGTTCGGTGTTGAGGCCAAATAATTCAATTTTAGTCTCATCTGCCTCAGAATCTGCAAGGTGCGTTTTGGCAAAGCTTAGTCGTGACTGCATGTGGCCTTTCTTGAGGAGTGTTTTTTTTTCTTGCAACCCTCCCATGCAAGCCACATTTGTGGTGAATTTGTGATATTGTTGTCACATGCACACAATGACCACTCTTTGTCATAAATTCCTGCAACTCTTGTTCGCCTCTCTGACCAGTTTCCTCCTGGCTCTTTCATCAAGTTTGGAGCGATGTCCTGATCCAGGGAGGGTCTGTGTTGTACCAAATACCTTCCACTTCTTAATAATAGACTTCACTGTGCTTCTCGGCATTGATAAAGCCTTTGACATTTTTAAAATCCATCTCCTGATTGTGTCTGTCCACAACTTTATCCTGGAGATCTTTTGACAGTGCCGTGCCACCAATAGTTGATTGTTTACTTCAGTTGCACTACTAAGGACTGAAATGCTCCAGGAAAGCTCTTTTCATGCTGAGCTAATCAAAATGACCACATGAAACATCATCCGTCATCGCCCAAGTACTGTTCCAATTCAAAGTTCACATCTAGCCAAGTACAGTTCAAATCCCCGGATGTGTTCTTGCTCCGCCCCTTTTATCAAGGATGCATCCAGAGGTGACTTGTGCGAACTTGAGGCAGCCAGATATCCCAGAATGCTTTTCGGAGGCGGAGGACAAAACCCCATAGTATTCTAAATATTACAGTTATTGTGTCATGAAATGCAGTTCTAAGAGTATTTCAGGCGAGAATGTAGTTGTTTAAAACTCAAATCTGCGG
>NW_015649661.1:310160-310365 GCF_001515625.1 Sinocyclocheilus rhinocerous
GAATTAGTCTTCATTCATTTATCAGATATCCATTCCTTTCTGTTTGCAATAAGAATAATGTTTCAGAAATGAAGCAAATTTCATTCTTGGGCTCAAGCAATGCTGCAGCCGTTGGAAAAAACATGCACGCAATATATACAACAGTAATCCTTCTGTCTTCCCTGCTTCAATAACCGCTCGTTTACCCAGCTGGGTCACCAAACAC
>NW_015649662.1:0-536 GCF_001515625.1 Sinocyclocheilus rhinocerous
TAAATTCTGCTGAGGTGAAATTCAGTGTAGTCATGTATCGTGATACGTATTGTGGCCTCTGTATCGTGATACCTATCGTATCGTGACTTTGCTGGTGATACACAGCCCTACTCTCTACATTTAAAAATAAAAATTAGAAGCATTCTAAACTAATGTGCTGTCTTCACTACAGCTCACATATTTAGTCACTCACACAGATTGCACTGAGCACACACAAAGACATTCAGCAACACAGAAACTTCCCAGCGCTGCCCAACTATTCTATCAATACAATAGTTTAATTGCTGAAGAGTAGGGTTGGGTATCATCAAACTTCCCAGCGCTGCCCAACTATTCTATCAATACAATAGTTTAATTGCTGAAGAGTAGGGTTGGGTATCATCTGGGTTTTTTTCGATACCAGTGCCAAATCGATACTTTTAAAACTGTTCCGGTGCCTGAACCGATACTTATTAAAAATAAATAATTCCCCAAAAAATTATGGATTGCCTTTAACACTATAAACACATGATGTCTGTTTCAATCATACTGGATGC
>NW_015649663.1:0-904 GCF_001515625.1 Sinocyclocheilus rhinocerous
TACCTCAGTAACCCCTCAACCCCGTTACACAAATCATTCTCCCCCAATAAAAATAATGAACTGATCCTTATGTGACATCATTAACAGGAAGTGACATCATATAAGTCTTCTGAACAACATTGTGAACAGACACAGGCAAGTTACCACCTTCTTTTATAACTATAACTTATTAATATTTGTGTATTATGATTGTCAAGCTTAACGACTCAACCCCGTTACATCAAATAAAGATAGATATCTATTACTTGTGAAAATGATCTTTGTTATTTCAACAATATACATGATTTCTTAATATCATGCATGCCATGTTCTCTCCTCTTATTCATAATATCATGCATGCCATGTGTTCTCCTGTTATTCACTACATTTAGAACAGTGGCCATTTTGAGCAAAAAATCACAACCCCGTCACACTCAACCCCATTACTTATTTGATCATAACGGGGTTGTGAGATTGTGACGGGGTTGTGTTTTTAACACTTTGGTTCTGAACTTATCCAGTAATTTAAATTAATTATTATATTTGATCAAGAGTCTTATTCCACATGCATACATGCATAAGTTGAATGTAGTAATGTCCATGTTAAAACTGTGTGTGTATATGCACATGTGTGTTCTGCCTAGATTTTCACATCTCAGTGTTAAGTAAATTGCTCTGAAAGAATGTTGATTTAATGATATCAATTTAAACATCTACAGACATCTATGAGTCTGTGATGGCACCGAAAACAGCGGCAGAAAGGCAAAGGCAGTATCGTGCGCGCCTAAATGCTGATCCTGAAAAAAGGGAGAAATACCTGCAGAAAGAACACCAAAGATGGAGAAAAAATGTAGACACAGGGAAAAAGAAAAGAATCAACGAGTTAAGTGAAAGACAACAGCGGCTGAAGCGTAGAAAATGGAGA
>NW_015649664.1:0-511 GCF_001515625.1 Sinocyclocheilus rhinocerous
TATTTATAATTAATTATAACTAGTTATGATTATTTATTCATATTTCCCCATGAGCTGATTCGCTACAAGGCTTCGGAACTGAGGATTGAGTGTTCAAGTCCCAACTGGGTTGTTTTTAAGAGTTTACATTTAAGTTGGCAATGAAAGTAATTCCAGGATGATAACTTCAAAGTGACACTATTGCCATGAGAATTAGCATAGAACTGGCAGTTTTCTGAATGCTCTTTCAGTTTAGCTTGCATAAGTCAACTGTCAGTTTTCTGAATGCTCTTTCAGTTTAGCTTGCATAAGTCTGTCTGTGAATGGGTCAACCAGAGAAGAGGCCCAGTGACATCCAGTGGCATCATGAGCTATTTTCTGAAAGCTCTATCAGTTTATCACTATTGCCATGACAAAGAAACATGAGAATTAGCATATAACTATCAATTTTCTGAAAGATCTATCAGTTTATCTTGCATTAGACTGACTGTGAATGCCTCTGGGTTGACCAAAGAAAGGGACCAGTGGCCTA
>NW_015649665.1:0-1188 GCF_001515625.1 Sinocyclocheilus rhinocerous
CGCTCGCTCGCACGTGGGTGCATGCGTTCGTTCGCTCTCTCTCTCCTTAATTAATTTTAATTCATTTCAATAAATATCAGCTTTATTTCACTAAAGAATTCTACCTCTAACGAGCTGTAGATAAAATAGTCTAACAAATTAAAATTACCCGCCGGGCTTGCAGACCTCTACTCTGTAGCTATTAAACAGCTTATAAACCTACTAAAACTGTAGTTTAAAATGAAGTTGATATGACTCATGTTATTTATTTTCTCCATTTGAAAACATTAGACATTCTACATTTATTTTGCTTATTGTTAATATTAGTGTTGTTGCTGTTGATGCTTTTTATAAATAAAATGTTTTTTATTGTTGTAATATAAAGATTAAATTTAACATGAAAGACTGCTAATTTTCAACACTTAAAAAAAAAAAGATGACCGAAAAGAGGAAAAACCAAAGTGAAGTATGTTCTTACTTCACTCAGTCATTTATTTACTTTATAACAGTAAATAAATATCGGTTCTGAATATCGGTTATCGGGCACATAAACATGCAAATAATCACTATCGGTATCGGTTATAAAATATCAATATCGGTCGATCATAGGGCTGGGTATCGATTCAGATGTTCCAATTCGATTCGATTTTCGATTCGATTCGATTTTTTATTTCAATTCTCGATTCGATTTGACTATATGAATGAATATAGATTTAATACAAATCCCATATTTATAAAAAATGAACAGTGGACATAAGATTACAAATGGTTAATTAATAAGAAATTAAGAGCCACAAACCTGTATATTAAACACTTTTTATTTTAGGTACACTTGGGTACAATAAAACAAAACCCAACTCTATATTTCAAATGCATACAATGAATAGACAGAATTTTGATGCAAGATGAAAAACTGATGCTGAAAATTGGACAAGTCAGAACAGTCGCATGCCTTGATCAAACAGGATCAGGTTATTTTATGTTTAAGACAAAACAAACATAAAATCTCACAGCATTAGCTGTAACATGGAGGCTGCAAGCCTATGAACGGTGTAGGAAAACTAATACTGGCTTTTGGGTGATAGTTCACCCAAAAATAAAAATTCTGTCATCATTTATGCATGTATGAATTTCTTTTCTTCTGTTGAACACAAAAGGGCATGTATGTATGAATTTCTTTTCTTCTGTTGAACACAAAAGAATATATTT
>NW_015649666.1:0-2432 GCF_001515625.1 Sinocyclocheilus rhinocerous
CTGGACTTTGCAGGGTCCTGTACAACACCTGCAACATGAGGTCACCGAACAACATTGTCTTTTCACCTCAATGGCACTACCAGAAACTGATCTTCTCAGACAAGTGGAGAGACTTTGGCAGATGGACGTGCTTCCCTGGCAAAGTGAAAAGATGAGCACAAGATCCAGACAAGATCAGGAAGCAGTGAAAATTCTGGAGAGCAAGACAGTGAGAGTAGAGGTGGATGGCGTCAAGCGCTATGCAACCTCACTTTTGCGCGTTAAGAACTTTCCAGACCTTAAGGCTCCCAAAAATGCTGTTCTCCCTCATCTGCGAGCCATAGAGAGAAGGCTTGCCAAAGATCCAGAGCAAGCAGCTGCTTACACAGCAGAGATTCAGAAACTAGAGCGGGCAGGTTATGCAGTCAAGGTGGAACTAAGTGCCGAAGAATGCCCAACCAACACCTGGTACATTCCCCATCACCTGGTACAACACAACGGGAAGAACAGGGTTGTATTTAATTGCTCGTTTCAATATCAGGGTCAAAACCTTAACAAGCTTTTGCTCCCTGGTCCTGTGTTAGGCCCATCTCTTCTTGCAGTGCTGCTCAGGTTCAGAGAGCATTCAGTTGCTATCAGCAGTGATATCCGGGGGATGTTCCACCAGATCAGATTGCTTCCCGAAGACAGGCCTCTTCTGCGATTCCTCTGGAGGGATCTAAATCCACAGGATCCACCCAAAGTTTATGAATGGCAGGTTCTCCCCTTCGGCACCACATGCAGCCCTTGCTGTGCCATATTTGCATTACAAAAACACATCCTGGACAATAGCCAACCTGGGGAAGACGTCCGCCATTCTGTCCTGAAGTCTTTCTATGTAGATAATTGTCTGCAGAGTTTCACCTCAGTGGAAGCAGGCAAGAGTCATGTTGACAAACTCCGGAGCTTATTGGCTGGAGGGGGGTTCGACCTCAGGCAGTGGTCCAGCAACCAACTCTCCACCATAAGCCATTTACCTCCTGAGGTCAGATCAGACGGCACTGAACTTTGGATTTCACAAGGGCAGAGCAACACCCAAGAATCTACCCTGGGGTTCCTCTGGAATCACCAAACGGACACGCTTTCCTATAAGTACCGTCCCATACAAAACACTGAGACTACCATGCGCAGCATTTACAGAATTGTGGCAAGTCAGTATGACCCCCTGGGCTATCTCATTCCCTTCACTACCAGAGCCAAGCTCATAGTGCAGCGCCTTTGGGATAAGAAAAGAGACTGGGATGATCCGCACTTACCTGCAGATCTTCTACAGATCTGGACAGAGTGGGTGGAGGAGCTGCCTTCCCTACAACACATTGTCTTTCCAAGGTGTTACATCTGTGGTTGGAAATCCAACATTCTGTGGCTGCAGATGAAGACGAGCTTCGAAAAACAGTTCCCTGCCTCCTTACCTGCTTAACAGCCAGCTTGCCATTCCCTGACATCAGCCAGTATAAGACTTTTAAAGAGCTACTGGAGTCCAGAGCCTGTCATGGGGCGGCAGGCAATCCAACAGCTGATGACTACAAGACGGCTGAAATCAGTGTTCTACAGCAAGCTCAGGAAGAGTGTTTCCCCTCTGAACTAGAGCAGTTAAAGGCAGGTAAATCATTTCCCAGAAACAGTCGGCTAAAGACACTGGCCCCTGAACTTGACAACGAGACTCAGCTGATCAGAGTAGGAGGTCGCCTTCGCTGTAGCCCTTATCTAGATCCTGATACCGTGCACCCCATTGTCCTAGACCCAAAACACCCGGTCTCTAAACTGCTCATACAGAATTATGACACTAAACTAAGGCCTTGCCTGAGTCTTTGCCGAACTTCGGCGTAAATATTGGATTATTCGAGGCAGAGAGGCCATCAAACGGTGTCAGAGTACTTGTGTGGACTGCCAGAAATGGAGAAGAAACCCTGAGGTACCAAAAATGGCAGACCTCCCTCCAGCCAGATTACGTTTATTCAAGCCTGCCTTCTACTCAACATGAATGGATTGCTTCAGTCCATATACTGTGTAAGTAGGTGCAAGAAATGGAGCATCCTGTTCAAATGTCTAACTACCCCGGCAGTTTACATTGACGTCCTTCATAGCCTCGACTCTGATTCATTCCTCATGGCTCTCAGACGATTCATCGCTAGACGAGGCAAGCCATTCGAGCTATTATCGGATCAAGGGACCAACCAACTTCAAGGGGAGAGAGAACTGAAAGAAGCATACACAGCTATAGTCCCAGAACTGCAACAGCAGCTAGCAAGCCATCAAATACAATTCCACTTCAATTCTCCACACTTTGGTGGCAGCTGGGAAAGAGAGATTCGCTCCCTTAAACAGGCCTTGATGACAACACTTGGTGCCCAGTCTGTCACCTTCGAAGTACTGTACACTGTGCTGGTGGAGATCGAAGGGATCTTAAATTC
>NW_015649667.1:0-515 GCF_001515625.1 Sinocyclocheilus rhinocerous
AGTTAGGCAACATCACACAATGTTTTCACCATTACGACTGTTTAAAAGTTCTATAAACGGTTCAATAAGCAAATACAATAATATTAAGTCACTTACATTTTAGGCGGAAACACAGTGCATCTTACAGCAACCAGCCGATTCATTGCTGATTGATTCCGTGTTTTGAACGAATCGGTTGAGTCAAAAGGTTCATTAGCCCATACATAAACATCTGATGAATCTGCCGTTTGAACGAATCGTTTGAATGAACGACTCAATGACTCACTACTGTCATTGTATTTATTTAAACGCTTAAATTAAACGCTCACTACTGGCACCTACTGGCGTTTTAATTTAGCTGAAAAGTATCATTTCCGCCATCATTTCTTGTTTGTATATAGCTCCGGAGGTTGACGTCACGCACTCTAAACTCCACCATTTTGGCCGGCAATCAGGAGAGCGCTAGAGCATTGATATCGACAGTTGTACAGCAATAATTTAAAACCAGACTATTTAGACCTTACAAACCTTACTAT
>NW_015649668.1:0-1484 GCF_001515625.1 Sinocyclocheilus rhinocerous
CAACAATAAATTACACGAATATTAAAGCAGATGGGCAAAAATAAATCCTACAAAATGTAATCATATCTCAATTCTGGGCGTCTAGATGAAAAGCGCTCTGAAAGCGCGTTCCCTCTGTGTTGTTCCTGCTATTACCGTAATTATAGTAATACACGCGCACCATAATTTCACTCGCGGCTGCCTTGACCGTGTTTTTCTGAAGTGCGGCTGGCTTGACCGCAGTAACCAGGCTTACTTAACGCCCTTAAAAAACATCCTCATCACATGAGCAAATGTGTGTTTGGCCCGAGCTCAGGCTGGCGCTTAAAAAACATCGTCGTCACATGAGCAAATGTAATTTGGCCCGAGCTCAGGCTGAACGGCACGGATTGTACGCAGTATGCACTATTTAAATTAACCAGTGCATCTATACGTTTGGTTGACTATTTTATTCTGGTAGTGAACAGGTTTTAACGTTTGCAATGCTGTAGGCTATGTGTGTACGTGAGGCGCCGGCTCGATTGAACAGCTGAAACAAACAACAAAAAAATACTCCGTCATCTTTGGTCATACAGATCATTCGAAACTGCAATGTGTTTACTTTTATTTCTGTCATCTCGGTTTCCTTTCCGTGGACTTTTGTAGAGCGCCGCGCCACACAAATAGCCTATGAACCAATCTCAGCAGCATATCTCTGTCTTTTCCTTTCGTTTTGTTAATCTGGTAATTAGGCTTAAGTCAAATATTTCGCATATTAATTCATTTTATATACACACTATGATTTAATAAAAACAGATTTTATTTTTAGTTAAACTTAATTTTCGTTGCTTGTCTGCGCTCGTCCGCCGCTTTTTCTCTTCTCCGACCCGCAGCTCTCTCCGTGTCTCCTACTAGTGGCACCAGTCCCGGTGTTTCCAGGTTTTACTCGTGCTATTTCTCCATGTTGAGAGTTTGGTGTCGCACATATTGCACCTTCTTATCCTTTTCTCCGATAAACTGAATATAACAGGAGTGTTTCCATCTCACAAATGTAGAATCCGTCTCTGCAGTCATATCAACCATCTAATTCCAGCAAAAGGAAATAGACGAACTATTTTACCCACGGAATTTTTTCTCTGGTGCTGTTTTGCGGTGTTGGTAAATTCACCACTTAATTTAGAGTTAAAATATGTTGTTGTAACTTGCGTTACTGAGATTGTAACGAGTAATAATTTTAATTTGATTTTATTAGTAATGCGTTATATTACTGCGTTACAGCAAAAAGTAATATACTATTGTAATATTATTACTTTTGTAATGCGTTACTCCCAACACTGTTATACAACATCAGTAGTTTCTCCTGACTTTCTAGACTTAAATGTTTTAGCATACTGTAACATACTTTGTCTGTCCGCAGTTTTCCCTGTCCTATTCAATGCCCTTTGCAGTTCTCCCATGTTAAAACCCAGCAAGCAATAGCCTCATTTCAACGTCTCGGTTAAGTATAGACCCGATATAGTCCGGCT
>NW_015649669.1:0-173 GCF_001515625.1 Sinocyclocheilus rhinocerous
CACAGCAGGACCCAGGCCACAGCCATGATGTCGACCCACGGTGGATCCGAAGGAGGGATGAGCCATGGAGGAGGAATGGTCGCCGACTCCAGGGGGCCGACCAACGGCAGCGGAGCAGATGGTGGAGGAGCCCGAGGTGGAGACGGAGAGCCGATGAGCCAGGGTGACGGGGA
>NW_015649669.1:445-574 GCF_001515625.1 Sinocyclocheilus rhinocerous
ACTGCCGGGCCACGACGGAGAGGAGGGAGCTAGGAGCCATGGTGGAGCTGACGGGTCAACGGGCCGAAGCGGAGTCCAGGCTTTGGAGGCTGGAGGCGGAGTCAAGGGAGACTCCAGCCATGGCGATGC
>NW_015649670.1:0-339 GCF_001515625.1 Sinocyclocheilus rhinocerous
CATTTTAGTCACATAACATCAGTTAATGGAAATGCGATCATTTCGTAGTAGTTTTTTTCATTGACATTTATAAAATATCGCAAAAGTTTTGCGCAAATCTATAATGAAAACCAGGCAAATTATATTGCACGAGGAAAAAATTATGTTTTAGTCACATAACATCAGTTAATGGAAATGCGGTCATTTCGCAGTAGTTTTTTAATTGACATACATTTACAATCACAAAAGTTTTGCGCAAATCTATAGTGAAAACCAGGCAAATGATATTGTGCGAGGAAAAAATTATGTTTTAGCCACATAACATCAGTTAATGGAAATGCGATCATTTCGCAGTTGTTT
>NW_015649671.1:0-1134 GCF_001515625.1 Sinocyclocheilus rhinocerous
ATGAATAAATAAATCTGGAAATAAATACACGTGGGAATAAAAAATTATAAATAAATACATATAAATAAATAAATAAATAATATTAAATAAATATAAAAATAAATGCAAAAATAAATACATAAAATAATATAATACATAAAGGAAAAAGTAATAAAAAAATTAATTCAGGGTTAAATTTTATTACAAATTAACTATATTTGTTTTTATCAAGTCATTTATTCCTTTATTTATTTTCCTGTCATTTTATTTATTTATTTATCTATATATTTATTCGTTTTTAATTTCTGCAGGTTTGGTCCTCCATAAGACTTGTGCCGGTATTTGGTAATGCAATATATCACGGTAATGAATAATGAATAAGCACGGTATTGTTATCGTGGGCACTTCTAAATACCGTGAATAATGTTATATTACAAATTATTCCGAATTTTGAATGCATTTTAAGAATACTTTTCCCATAAACTGGTCAAAATGCACAACACCGCTGTATGCTGCGTGAAAGACATGTGCACACTCTGATGTAAACAAGCTGGACCAGAAGCACATGGCGGAACATGTGAGAGACGCTCTGGATGAAAGCGCACTTTCACACTCTGACAGCAGATGGCGCTAAACTGCAGAAATAATAATAATAATAATAATAATAATAATAATAATAATAATAATAATAATAATAATAATAATAATAATAATTCATTTAAATGCAGCCGTTACCCCGGAAACCCTGTAAACAAAGCAGCTGCACTACTTTCTGTTTCTGAAAGGTGTTTAAATGATTTAAACAGCCATTCAGATTTGTGTATTTGCTAAGATGTTCATCAGAGAGCCAAATACTTAAATATTTAGACTTAATAGGCTATTTATTTTCAAACTTTTTTACATTTTAATCTGGACTACAACATGCCCTAGATATTGTTTGAAAGTGTTTTGATTCTTTATTGTTCGGTCACACTTTACATTAGGGCTTCATTAATTAACATTATTTAATTCATTAGTTAACAAACTGCCAATGAAAAATTCTTCTGAACATTCATTAATCTTAGATATTCCAATATTTAATAACGAGTTGTTAAAATCGAAAGTTGCAGCTGTTATTTAATGAGCTAACAAGAACTAAGACTTGTATTTTTTAAA
>NW_015649672.1:0-285 GCF_001515625.1 Sinocyclocheilus rhinocerous
CATCCAGATGTTGTTGCTGTCTTGGCAACCACAAGTTGAAAACATCAAGTTATATGGGGAGTGGTGTCACTTCCAGACGATTAACTTTGTCAAACATGACTTGTGCTAGGGTGGATTTACTCTCAGTTCACTTTGTCACTTTGTTGGAACAAAGGAAGTAATGAAGAAGGGAAGAAAGAAAAAACAAATAACAAGAAAAACATTTAAATGGAAGAAAGAGAGAGAGAGAAAAGGAAGGGGAAAAGTTTTTTTTTTTCTTGTTAAATTGTTTTAGTTTAAAGGGAA
>NW_015649672.1:775-1017 GCF_001515625.1 Sinocyclocheilus rhinocerous
AATGCGCCTCAAAATCTACCTAAATACGTGTATCACACCAGACTCCTTTGTGAATGTCAAGTTGTTATAGTGCTTAGCGTTTTAACCATATTTGTGTGCGTACATTAAGTATTTTTTAACTGATCAGTGCCGCGCTTGTGAGATTCGTTCGGTAGCGCGGCTCGGTCAATTGATCGGCGCCGATGTCAGGTCAGCGCAACATTGCACTGTTTCGTCCCACTTTCAGTGCATTTGGCTTCCCA
>NW_015649673.1:0-1254 GCF_001515625.1 Sinocyclocheilus rhinocerous
TGACACACTTCCTTCCAGACCTAAGGGGACATCGTGTGCTTGTCCACACAGACAACATATCGGTGGTCTCCTACATCAATCGGCAGTGGGGTCTGCGTTCGCGCCCCTTGTACAAGCTGGCGCGCCAGATCCTTCTGTGGGCTCAGGGGAAGCTCCTTTCGCTAAGAGCAGTCTACATCCCTGGGTATCTCCATCAGGGGGCAGACATCCTGTCAAGACAGGGGCTGAGACCCGGGGGATGGAGACTCCACCCCGAGGTGGTGGAGCTCCTCTGGAGGGAATTTGGCCAGGCGGAAGTGGATCTATTTGCGTCGCAGGAAACGACACACTGCCCGCTCTGGTTCTCCCTCATGCATCCAGCTCCACTGTTCTCCCTCACGCATCCAGCTCCACTGGGGCTGGATGCCATGGTGCAGACGTGGCCGAGGCTTCGTCTGTACGCTTTTCCCCCAATCGTTCTGCTCCCGGGAGTTCTGGAGAGAGTACGCCGGGATGGGGTCCGTCTGTTGCTAGTAGCCCTGTTCTGGCCGGCCCGAGTATGGTTCTCGGACTTGGTGTCCCTCCTCGACGGCTCTCCGCTGGAGATTCCGATCAGGAAGGACCTCCTCTCTCAGACGGGGGGCACCTTTCTTTACCCCCGCCCGGAGTTATGGAAGTTGTGGACGTGGCCCCTGAGGGGGCACAGCTCCTAGCATCTGGTCTCTCAACTGAGGTTGTTGAGACTATACTCCAGTCCAGAGCTCCCGCCACTGGGAAAACAGTACGCATGGTGCGGACAGCGACTGCAAAACCCAGTCAACTGCCCAATTGGTACAGTTCTGGAGTTTCTGCAAGAGCGATTCTCAGCAGGGTTATCTCCCTCCACTCTGAAGGTATACGTGGCGGACTTAGCTGCTTACCACGCCCTTCTTGTTGGTCCATCATTGGGAAGCTTACCACGCCCTTCTGGGTGGTCAATCATTGGGAATACACCCACTTATCACTCGTTTCCTCCGTGGCACCCTGAGGCTGAGGCCGGTACAGTGCACTAAGGTGCCCTCATGGGACCTGGCTGTGGTTCTGGAGGGCTTATGCAATGCTCTCTTTGAACCCATAGAAGAAGTTTCAGTCAAGTTTCTCACGCTCAAGACTATCTTTCTCCTCGCTATTTCCTCACTTAAAAGGATCTGGGATCTGCAGGTACTTTCTGTTTCGTGCCTGGAATTTGCTCAGGCATGGTTAGGGCATTCCTTTACCCGAGGGTCGGGTATGTCC
>NW_015649674.1:0-535 GCF_001515625.1 Sinocyclocheilus rhinocerous
CCCTATCACACCATTCCCCATCTTCCTTATTTAGAATATTCCCTATGCTTTCTAATACTTCATCTACTCCTCCCCTCTTATATAACTCTTCATAGAATTCTTGCACTCTCTCCAGAATCTCTACGTAATCTTTTGTTGTTTTGCCCTCTTTTGTATTTATTTCGTTTATATATGTTTTACTTTGTCTCCTTTTCTCTAGCCCTAAAAAATACCCTGAACATTTCTCACCCTCTAATGCATATTTTGCCTTACTTCTTAAAATCGCTCCTCTGCATTTCTCCCTCTCATATTTTTCTAGTGCCATCTTAACCTCTATATATTTTTCCATACTGTATCCTTCCTCATCTTCTGCCTTATCTAATTCTTGCCTCAATTACTGTATCCTTCCTCATCTTCTGCCTTATCTAATTCATTCTTCCCTCTTTCTCTCAGCACCCTTTCTTCCTCCTTCATATTTCCCCTTCTTTTCTTACTATATTTTATTCTAATTAACTTGATTTGGTCTTTTATTTTCTCCCATCTTTCCGCCATTCTA
>NW_015649675.1:0-529 GCF_001515625.1 Sinocyclocheilus rhinocerous
ATCAGTTGATCCAAATTGCTTTACAAAGGAAATTGTGAATAGAGATGAGAAAAGCTCAAATTCCTTAAAAACCAATCAACTTTAACAAACACACTAATATGGCATACAACCATCTTGGTTATATGCCATCTGATCAGAATGTGCATTTGGATTGTTTGAGAGCCTAGAGACATTTGAATACTAGAAAATGCAGAACATGCAGAAAAGGGTCTGAAAGTACTTGAATGTATCCCAGCATGCAATATGTAAGCAATAAGGTACTCAACGCCGTGCTGTATCGTGAATAAATCAGCACGGCCTTGAGTACCTTATTGCTTTTATAAAACGGTTACCACACAATAAAAAATATTAAAATCAAAAATGTATGTATTGAAATGTTACTTTTTTGAAGCAAGTTCGTTAAATGCTGTCCTTCCGCTAAAAAATAGTTCCTGACAGCAACAGTAAACGGCAAGAGAATGTTCCGAACATGCCTCATCTAATGGAGCTCAAATAAAAACAGAGAATAGGAGCTCTTATCATCCGCTGT
>NW_015649675.1:577-786 GCF_001515625.1 Sinocyclocheilus rhinocerous
GTCATTTATTTTTGTAACGCCATATATGATATTTTCTCACACATCTGCTTATCTCTCAGCATGAGAAAACGTCTGTTTTCCGTCTATTAGTTTTAAAACAGACCGATTTGCGGCACAGCGCGAGTTTGCAAGCGTCATTACAGTGTACACCTGAAACAGAAAACTAATAAATGCAGTAATATTCCCACCTCACTTCGGAAACTGTTGGC
>NW_015649676.1:0-155 GCF_001515625.1 Sinocyclocheilus rhinocerous
ACATAAATGAACTATTGTGTCCTGCACCCACTAGTAAAAAAATATAAAAATATTATATCTGCTCTCTGAATAATTTTTGGTTTGACTGTATATCCTACGGTTATTTTCACACTTAATTATGCCCATTAAAATTTATTTTACAAGTTTTTGTTACT
>NW_015649676.1:1096-1451 GCF_001515625.1 Sinocyclocheilus rhinocerous
TCGGCGTTTGGTATCGGGGCATTTTAACGAGTACGAGTACAGGAGACCAGTATCGGTATCGGTGCATCCCTATTTGTGACACTCTCTGCCTTATTAGCATAGACCCTGCCCTGAGTGAGAAGCAGCAATCCGTCATCACAGATTTCTTGCTGTAGCTGCTGGAAAGATACAAATTCAAGAAGAGATTCAAGATTCAAGATTTTTTTATTTGTCACATACATGGTTATATAGGGAATATATGACCAGCAGTGAAATGTAAGTCAGGTCCGCTCCATGGACAGTGCAATTATTAAAGAATACAAACACAAGAAAATTATATATAAATATAGGTATGGAAAAAGTAAGATAAAAAATA
>NW_015649676.1:1539-1692 GCF_001515625.1 Sinocyclocheilus rhinocerous
GATGAGCAGGAATGTATGTACAAGAGATGTGCAAACAGGTTGTACAGGGTAGTAACAAAGCAGCAGTTGAGGTAAAAAGTAAATAAATAAAATATTACAGAAATTGCGGTGTGCAAGTGACAATGTCTGTATATTAAGTGTCATACTGATAAT
>NW_015649677.1:0-156 GCF_001515625.1 Sinocyclocheilus rhinocerous
TCCCTTTTAGTTTCCTACAGCTATTAGGACCCCTTTTTTGTTTTTGTTTTGTTTTTGTTTTACTTTTACCTTATTTTTGTTATTTTACCATCACCATCTTCGCTCTTTGTATAGGATTACAGTAGTTCTAGCAACTGTTGTTTCCTTAATGAGTTA
>NW_015649677.1:238-549 GCF_001515625.1 Sinocyclocheilus rhinocerous
CTCCTCACTCCTCAGTGCCAGGCCTAGTACATTGAAGGGCAGTTACTGTTCAACACAATATAGGCCCAGATAGATCTAGGAACAATTTCCTTTGTTTCTTTTTCTTTTTCTTGTTTGACCTCGAGGTATTTGGTGTGTCCCTGCTAGCTTAGCTAATAGTCTAACCCTAGGTTTATGAGTCTATTGCAGCATCACCCACAAGTGAAACCTGCTTAGCCATATTTCTTAGCAAAAAAAAGCTAAATAGGTAAAATCTTCCTTCTTCCTTTTTTTTTGGATTTCATCTTATTTTATTTCAGTTTTGTCATAGT
>NW_015649678.1:0-336 GCF_001515625.1 Sinocyclocheilus rhinocerous
AAGATATAATAATAATTATTATTATTATTATTATAAATGTTATAGTACTTTGTCTTTTTAAAAGCTTTACAACTGTTGTTGTACAGAAAAGAGATGCGCAAGATTCTTTTAATTCTCCTTTTGTTTCCAACAGTAGAAAAAAAAAAAAAAAAACAACACACGGGTTTGGAACGACATGAAGAAGAATAAAAAAGACTCTTTTTTTGGTGAACTATGCCTTTAACTGCCAATCTCAGGTTTATTTCAGGGTTTCTGCAGGATTTAAGCTCAAATTTAAGACTTAAGACCTTTTTTAAGACCTGCACAAATAAAATTAATACCATATGAGCGGGGTAT
>NW_015649678.1:1427-2555 GCF_001515625.1 Sinocyclocheilus rhinocerous
CTGTTGCTGTGTTTGAAATGATTTTTGTTGGAGAAATAGAGCAAAAACAGGAAATATGGTGTCTAAAACGTAAGTCTCTTAATATTAACTACTTGTTTATTGAACTGTAGTATAAAATCAACATCACATTTGTAATCATGCTCACTTTTGGAGAAAAAAAACGCACTCTTCGTGTGATATTAACTATATCAAATTATTTAAATATATACGTTTTCTGCCCCATATCTTAAATTGTGATAATTCTAAATGCATTTTAATAGACTGATTCATGCAGTGAAAGAACAAACTGTTAATGCGTACGCGCACTCGTCTAACCTACTAGACCTCATCACGTCTAATGTATGCGTGCACTCTGTAGGTGTGTTTTGTGTTTGCTTTTCGCGATATACTCATAATATCAAATCGCACATCATTAAAACAACAATTACGATATCATTGTAGACGATCCACATCCTCACACCCCTATACACGGATCGATTCAGATTCGTACTCTAATCCAAATGTTTCTCTACCATTTGAAACAATCTTTTGTTGATACAGTATTCTGCTTCAGAGTGTTCTGGTTGACGACCCAGTTGAATAGATTGTTTTGGACTGTTCTTGAATACTCAATGAGTCTGTGCGCTCCCCTGGGCTTCTGCTCTCGACAGCCTTGAATGCCTCGCCTTTGTCACCTGGTGCACCGTGGGGTGGCAAAGTGGTCTCCAAAAGAGTGGAAAAAGAGCATTATCTGTTAAAACCCCTCCTCAAAATGCTTAGAGGACTTTTTTTTCCCTCCAAAGTGGATTTGCTTCATCTGTTTTTCCCTCTCAGCGCAGCACCGGACTTTGAACGTGCAGCGCTCATGTTTCATAGCCTTTTGAAGTTTAATCGTCACATTGAGCCATATCGCAATTCTGGTCTTTCCGTCCCCAAATTTAAGACCTCTTGAAATCATAATTAAGACTTTCTTGTACAATTTAAGACTTTTTAAGGCCTTAAATTTGATACAACAAAATTTAAGACTTTTTAAGACCCCACGGAAACCCTGTTATTTTTAACAAACCAGAAATGAATTTACTAACAGACTGTTTCAGTTTCAGACACTAGCTGGGTTTCCATCCAAAGTTGCGAATTTAACTTATGCGC
>NW_015649679.1:0-183 GCF_001515625.1 Sinocyclocheilus rhinocerous
AGGCCGGGCTAGAGTGAGCAGAGGCGGCGGGGTCGAGAACGGTGCACAGTGCAAAGTTAATGTATACCCTCAGCGACCAGCACAGATCAGCTCTAGGCATGACGAAGCGGATATCGTCCTCTTTTGGAAGACCAAACAAAGTAGTTTCGCTTTCACAATGAAGCACACAGCGTCTTCACGACA
>NW_015649679.1:892-1290 GCF_001515625.1 Sinocyclocheilus rhinocerous
ACATCACAGCAGCTGGTTATTAGGTTGTTTTGGCAGTTATTTCTTTAAGAGCTGCCGCTGTTGCATGCATTGCATGCACGTAGTTTATTTCACGCTTTGATATGAAAGAATACAGGCTACAGCGCGCACCGGCACCTTTGTGCGTGCAATTGAAGAGCATGCTCTGCAAACACAGTACCGTTTCCGCGCTCGCTTTGACTCGCGCCTGGCGCTGAAGTGAAGTGGAGCGCGCGCCTGAAACGTCTCCAGTTCTCAGTCGTTCTGCGACTAAATAAATGCACTTTTTGTCAAGAGAAAAAGTGACAGAAGCAGCAGTTGTGAGCAGGGTTGCCAACCCTAGCCCCGCCCCTGCATTAAATATTTTTAACGCGTTAAACTGAAAAAATGAATCGCCTGCG
>NW_015649680.1:0-1949 GCF_001515625.1 Sinocyclocheilus rhinocerous
TTACGAAAACTGCGACTAGCTCAGTCGGTAGAGCATGAAACTCTTAATCTCAGGGTCGTGGGTTTGAGCCCCATGTTGGGCGTACCTTATGGCTCTCTCGCCCTTCCCAACGGGTCTCGGTCTCCAATGAGTCTCTTGACCTCAGTTTGCTGACGCAAGACACATGTTGTGTCTAATCTGAGTGGCACGCACAGCGTTGATTTTTTGTCACCGCAAGCCAGAAGATGTTACACTGCAGGTCTCTGTGGTGCAATCGGCTAGCGCGTTTGGCTGGTAACCGAAAGGTTGGTGGTTCGAGCTCACCCAGGGACGAAGGAAGATTTTTGCTGCCATTCTGCCATGTGTCCGCAAGCGCAGAATTTAGCACACATGACCGCTAACGCATGCGTGGAGCAGCATTCGTAGCACCTTTTGAGCGTTTAGTTTTTTCAGTTGTCTTGTGGTAAAAGAAGACAAAGGGTGGTAAGTGAAGGTTCGTGTCAGCTCAAGTTTGCTGTGGCGTGTACACGGAGTGCTCATGTTTTGTTCCGGGTGGTGGAGGCCTGTGTTCAGGGAGGTCCTGCCGGGTGGTGCCTGTGTTCCAGGGAGGTCCTGCTCAAAACTCCTTCTAGGAGCACCACAAAATGCCACGAAAATAACTTTCGAATCATATACTGTCGGAATTTGCAAACTGTATTCACACTGTGGGACAGAACTCCATGCCTGGAACGTTTGTGGAGTTGCCTGAACTTGTAGCCTTTCAGGCTTTTGGACAAGAGGTCAATAGATTTGGCGCACTCCAATATGTACTAGAATCTTTGTATTTTCAGTTTCCGGTTGGAGGTTGGGTCCTCCAATTTTTGCTGTATGGCTCACTTTTTACCTTTGGAAATTAGGAAAGTTTGCCTTCAGTGACCGCTCTCTCTTGCGACAGATTGAAACGGAACTTTAACTCCGGGTTTTGATTGTGCATGTTATCGGCCTGCTCTGCGTGTTCAAACTGTGTTCCCCTTTTGAATTGCATGTTATCGGCCTGCTCTGCTTGTTCAAACTGTGTTCCCCAGCAACAGGCATGGCTAAAACAAACAAAGGACACTCTAAGCCAGGGGTGTCCAAACTGTGTCCTGGAGCGCCACTTTCCTGTAGAGTTTCGCTCCAGCCAGCTCCAACAGACCTGCCCGGAAGTTTCTAGTCTGCCTGGTGAGACCTTGATTAGCTGCTTCAGGTGTGTTTCATTGGGCTTGGAGCTAACTCGGCAGGACAAGGACCCTCCAGGACTTAGTTTGGACGCCCCTGCTCTAAGCCTACCGCTAGAATTTACCCGCAAGAGGTTTTCTCAAGCCTGTGCCAAAAGTGAGGATCTGTTTCGCGTGTGACATTTGGGCACTTATGAAAAGCACGACCAGCCCGCAACAGTCTGTCACAGCCGCCCGGCTAGCTCAGTCGGTAGAGCATGAGACTCTTAATCTCAGGGTCGTGGGTTCGAGCCCCACGTTGGGCGTCCCTTTTGGCTCTCTCGCCCTTCCCAACGGGTCTCTGTCTCCAATGAGTCTCTTGACCTCAGTTTGCTGACGCAGGACACGTGTTGTGTCTAATCTGTGTGGCACGCACAGCGTTGATTTTTTGTCACCGCAAACCATAGGAGGTTACGCCGCCGGTCTCTGTGGCGCAATCGGCTAGCGCGTTCGGCTGTTAACCGAAAGGTTGGTGGTTCGAGCCCACCCAGGGACGAAGGAAGCTTTTCGCTGCCATTCTGCCATGTGTCCGCAAGCGCAGAATTTAGCACAAGTGACCGCTAACGCATGCGTGGAGCAGCATTCGTAGCACCTTTTGAGCGTTTACAGTTTTTTCAGTTGCCTTGTGGTAAAAGAAGACAAAGGGTGCTTTACTTTTTGTGATTAAAAGACAAATATTTTGTCAAATATAAATTTCTTAAAGTATTAAAACATTGTCTCGTTCTAGTGAACCAA
>NW_015649681.1:0-592 GCF_001515625.1 Sinocyclocheilus rhinocerous
CGTTTCGAAGGAATCCCCCGTTAAAAATCGCGTTCGAGGATAAAATATGCATGTTTTGGCGGAGTTCCCCTGGTAAAATTCGCATTCCAGGGGCTAAATATCACATTAGTGGAGTCGTTTTTCAACCCGCGGACATGAAAAACAACCCGCGGCAACAGTGTTAAAGCAGCCTAATTCCGCGGGAAAACCGCGGCCTTGGCAACACTGGAAGAGGATAGCTTTCGGATAGCGCATCAAGAACCGGGTTGACCGGGTACTCGGTACCACCGGTACTTAAGAAAACCTGGTACCGTAACGTTTTCATTTTTTTAGTACCGACTTGGTACCGAAATACCGGGTCTTTTGACAACACTACTACTTATTATATTTTAAATAGGGTAACTTGTAATCTGTAGCCCATTACATTTCCAAAGTAACCTTCCCAACACTGGTCATGTTTAATATAAATTTCACATTTGATATCTACTTCAAAATGTCTAATTTGCTCTTTGTATATGGAAGAAATGCAACATAAATGCTTTAGGCCTACAGAAGTTTTGATGTGTTGAGGACCAGTATAATGTCATCTAGAAATCTTAATCTGTTACTAAGA
>NW_015649682.1:0-199 GCF_001515625.1 Sinocyclocheilus rhinocerous
GGGCGTGTTTAAACGAGGCGTTTTAGGAGGGTGTGGACCAGTCTTTACTTTTATAAAGAATCAGTGGCGGCTCGTCGGGGGAGGCACAGCCTCCCCATAATTTTAAGGTGAAAATGGGAGGAGGACGATTTAATGTTAATAAATTCACAATTCATTTCAGTTCATGTCTCAGAATGTGTATTTTTTGTTTGTAATTTCA
>NW_015649682.1:404-505 GCF_001515625.1 Sinocyclocheilus rhinocerous
ATCACCATCGAGTGTTCACTTTCAGCGCTGAGGAGTGTTGAGAAAAGAACCCTCGCAGAGGAGGCTAGCCTCCCTTCTGATATCAACCAATCATCAGAGAG
>NW_015649683.1:0-1876 GCF_001515625.1 Sinocyclocheilus rhinocerous
GGACTGGTGTGATATGCTCAGATTTTCTGGTTCTAGTCAGAATTCGAACTGGATTCTCATTGGATGTGTGTTTGACTTAAAAGCAGCGCAGCTCAGATCGATCAGTGTTTGACATCAAAGTACCTCGAGAGCATTTTGAAAGCATAAGGAACCGTCTGTATGGTATTTTGATGTCATACACCGATGTACACACGCAAACAAAGCCAAAACCTAGATATTTTAGGCAATATAGAAATCCTGGCCAGGACACGTCCGGGAAAAATGGCACGTATGGTCACCCTATGATAGACTAACCATGATGCTTACAGTTTAATCATTAGGCCCTTTCACACTTACTCTGTCTGCAATGCATATGCGGTGTGTGTTTTCTCTGTGCCATGTTAACAGGTTAGACGCACATGTGTCAGAGTTCGGTCCTGGAGAGTCACTGTCCTGCAGAGTGTAGCTCAACCAGCTCCAAAAACACCTGCCTTAGACACATTTAGCTGATTAGAGCTGTACAATAATATAGTTTACATTTTGTGGTGATACAAGCAGTTATATATTTGGTATATAGCATATGCCATATTCTTATTAATCCTATCCTAGGTTTTGTTCAGTTTATACCATTTTTGTGTAGTGACAAACCTAAGTACTTTTTGGTAATGTGTATCACTGTTATATTATGCATATAAAAGTCTAGACTGAAATTTAGACAAAAGAAATCTAGGAAGTGTGCAAAGAAGACTATTTTGTAGTTTAGGAGTCAAGTAAGAAAAGCATCTGCTAGTTCAAGGCTTTGTAATTAGGCAGAATTTTAAAATTAATACAAAAACTGTCAGGTAGCCAATGAAGAGACGATAAAATTGGACTGTTATGATTGTATTTCTTACTTTTAGTAGGTACTCTGACTGCTGTATATTGAACCAGATGAACCTTGTTTACAGTATATACAAATACATATATTTACATATGATTTGACAGTTTTTTTTAATAAATATCAAAAGTGTGCATCAAACCTGACACCTAGATGAGCACTTTACAGTTGGTTTCATGACTGCAAGTCATTCTCTTCAAATGCTAAGGAACGTGTATACCAATGTCGTATGTAACTTTAAATATAAATAATACATTTTATTAAGATAAATTATATTTGTAATTGTTCTACACACTCTAAAACAGTCTGTTGCTTTTTTTATTGTACAGTTTTATGTGTCTTTCTAAACTTTTAATTTATACTGAATTTAAATGTATATTTCTTATGTTGTTTTATGTGAATGGTTGAGAATGCGGGCTACCAACAGAATTTAGTTGTTTTGCACAGCAGTACAATGACAATAAAATCTCTTAAACTCTTAAGAGACGGTCCATAAATTTGAATGCCCAACAACAAGCCAACTTTATGCCAGTCAATCAGACTGCTGTGAATCATTGAATCAGACTTGTACTGCTGTGTATCAGACGCAGTTGACCATTCCAGACTCGATGATGATGATGATGATGCTGTGAGTGGGGGATCACTTAAGTTGCTTCAGCTGCGTGTTTCTATTTCTGGAAAATCGTTGTCACTACACAATAATTTGACATAATGCAAATAGATAAAAAATAACTTACAACTCTCCAGCTATTGAACTCAACACTCAACCGCAGTCAAGTTATTTTGTGTCGACTAGTGGGACTAACTAAACTTGACTCACAGCTCTGGTCTTTGAAGATATTGAACTGCACAAAACTGTTATCATGGTAGTTGTCACGGTACGGGTCTTCTAAAGAACAGGCAGGATGACGAATCAAAGGATATTTAATAAAGCAACAGGAAATCCAGACAGGGTAGACATCAACATGAACATGGACATGGACATTGGCATTTACACTAACCGACCAACTAGACTACAAG
>NW_015649684.1:0-1006 GCF_001515625.1 Sinocyclocheilus rhinocerous
TGTTTGCAGATATTTAAGAAACATGCCAAGTTAACATACTTGTTTGTCTGAAAAACAAAGCTACAGTCAGTTATTCTCCTTTGAAAATGTGCGTTCCGGGCCGGTCTCTGTTTTGGTTTGTGAAACCTGCCCACTGCCAGATTACCCAATTGTATTTCGGCACCCCGGGTTGCCAGTTGGCAGAAAACACAGCGTATTTCATTTCATTCATCTTCAAGTGTGCTCGTTCCTGTTGGTGTCATCAATCTGGCAACCTGCGTATGCGTCAAGTCTGAGGAGGAGGGGCTGGTTAAAAAAAACCTCTCCAATACTTTGAATTTGGACTGCAATACCTAGTTCAACCACTCTGTGTCAATCCTACATACAGCACCTTTAATATTATGGCTTATGTGTTCCATCATATTTATTTATCTGCGTTTTTACAGTGTTGTGCGTTATAAGCAATCACACACACGATTCCGTTGAATTTATGAATGTAGCGGCCAATCTGAGGCGTTCAGATTAGTCATTGCTGAAACACCGGAGTTTTGTTGTTCAGTGCGCGTGCTCGCTGACTGAATTCTGCTCTCTCGTGAATTCTCTCATCATAAACAACAAAGTGATTTTCAAAAACAGATTTTCAAATAATTGTATCTCGGCCAAATATTGTCCTATCCTAACAAACCATACATCAATGGAAAGCTTTTCAGATGATTTATAAATCTCAATTTCGAAAAATTGACCCTTATGACTGGTTTTGTGGTCCAGGATCACATATGTGAAATTCTGTTGTCATTTCCCACTTTAAAGGGTCATGAAACCCCGTTTCAGCACTGGTTAGTTCTCACTACAGTTTTAAAAAATGCTAAAAATGTGGGCGTGGTGCGCAGAGGAGCGGAGGGGGAAGATCCTAAAAATGCGTGGTGCGCAGAGGAGCGGAGGGGGAAGAGGGAAGACGGACAACACACACAGCTTCAGGTTCAGGCTAGGGCTGGACGATATGGCCAAAATTGATATCACGGTATAT
>NW_015649685.1:0-115 GCF_001515625.1 Sinocyclocheilus rhinocerous
TTTATAAATAAATATTGCAATAATATTATTGCAATAATAAACGTTTTTATTTGATTTATTAATTGTTGTAATTTAAATAATACAATTATAATTAATATAATATATTTTTCTTATT
>NW_015649685.1:338-4515 GCF_001515625.1 Sinocyclocheilus rhinocerous
TATAATTGCAGTAATCCTATCATACTGTAAAATAAACAAGTGGGTATTTAATATTAACCAAAATATTAATTAGATATATTTTATTATTTAAATGATAAGTTACTACATTAACCCTGTTCCACTGTAAAATAAAAAGTCAGTATTTATAATAATAATAATAATTATTATTATTACTAAATACAGACTTTTTATTTTTTTATAGGATTATTGCAATATTAAGTCAATTAATATTGATTTGTTTAACTGTTATAATTAACAAATGATGAATAGACTTGAAAACGTTAAATATTTCCAAGCATTTATACCGTAAATAAAACAGCTTGTGAATAGTCATGTAACGTTATTTACTTCAAGAAAATCAACAATAACCTAAGTTAAGTTAACCGAGATGGGAGCCCATAACGTTTGGGGGGGCCCGTATACATTTTTTTTGCATACGGGCCCGGGGCTGACTTGTTTTGCACTGAATTCACCTTTTAATGTGGAAACCCATCACTGTCCAATCAAAGATGACACAACACTATACATATCTTGGACTGACACTAGACACACTTTCAACATTCAAAGCATGTTCACAAACCTGTAAAGCAACTTCTGAGTTCAGCAGCGTTTCCTGACAATGAATCTTTCGTTTGACCTGACTGAATAACAGCAGATGAGAGTTTAGCTGACTGACTGTCATTCTTCTCATTCTCACGATTAACTCTTCCTGGTAGAAGATGCAGAAATTTCAGAGCTGCTGTTCAGCACAACACTTCAGAGGAAGACAAAGACAGATGTACAAACACTGAGGTGAGTGTTTCATCTTTCTCTAGTTGTTTTCATGTATGAGTGTCGTCTTATGATGTGTCATTGGTCACTTTGTACTTTAATGCTGTGCTGAAGTTATGTTCAAACACTGAGGTGAGTGTTTCATCTTTCTCTAGTTGTTTTCATGTATGAGTGCCATCTTATGATGTGTCATTGGTCACTTTGTACTTTAATGCTGTGCTGAAGTTGTTTTGATGGTTTTATTTAAAGCTCTTCATGTCGTGATCAAACAGATGATCAAGTGTGTATTTGTCAGTGAATCACAGAAAGCTGCAGATTCTGATACTGTTGTCACATGGTGTGAAATCACCATGTTTCTCATTTTATCATCAGTGTGTATGTGATTCTCAAACAGTATTTGTCATGCGCTCTTAACTCTTTGAGAGAGAAACTATCACTCAGCATCAGCAGACAGTTTTGATTAAATATTGTGTCTATATGGTCAACTCTATAACAGACTCATTCAATGAAATCAGCAGCATTTCTTCTTCATTAACTCTTTTACTTTAGTTCACTGTACAGTAAGTGTCAAACAACAGAGTTACAGAAATACAAGAAACTCCCAAATATAGAAAATTACGAGTACGAAAGGTATTCATAAATGCATAGTTTGTTCACTTATGAATTTAGATCTTGGAAAAGTAGGACTGAATAGCTTTATACCATAATAATGATTTATAATGAATTCACACATAACCTGTGCTTTCATGCTTGTGCTGAAATCATCAAGTTTAGAGACACGTTTATCTGAAGTAAAGTAACCCTGAAACATGATTCAGAGACATAAAGCTGCTTTCTGGAAACCCCTCCAGCTGTAAACAGTGTTTCAGCACAGAGTCAAACCGGTTTCATTTGTTTTCCTGAAATGGTTGTGGTTTAACTGGTTCTGAAGATGAACATCTTTCTGCAGTGGTTTCAATCACCAGTTATTGACTATTACAGCAAATAATATTTATTAAAGTAAATAGAAATATCAAAAGCAGTAAGAACATATTCATGAATCATTTCTGCTCATTCTTTCCATGTTTCACTATGTTGAGCTGCTGTACTTCACAATGAAAACCAGTTAAATGCTCTTAAACTGCAGTAGAGCTACATGTGAGTAAAGTACACTAGTGTTCAGTTGCAGCTCATAATTATCTTACACTTCACACAGACACACAGGAAAGAAAATGTCTCCTTTCGGGTCAGACTCCAGCTATACGAACTGTACGCAGACTCCTAGAAACAATCTCAAACACAGAAACACACAGCTTGACACTGGATTTTCTGTAGTTAATGACACTATAAAGCTGTATACAAGCATGCAGCAGGGGCCTCACAAATATATGTATATATATATGTGTGTGTGTGTGTGTGTGTATATGTATGTATGTATGTATGTATAAAACTTTGCATAGATTTCATCCTTAAAGTGTGCCTGTGCAGAGAAGGCAGATTTTGCATAGGCACAAATAAATCCTGCAGAAGATTGTGAAATAACCAGATTTATTATTACCTAGTTTATTATGCATAACCTCCTTTGAATACAATTTACATATGCATATTTCCAACTGACACTTTAACGGTTCAAGAAAATATGAGACAATGACTGTAATGTCACATCACATTTGCTGAATATCATTTAGTGTCCTTGTGATGAGAATGGTATAAAAGTGACTGTAAATGAACAGAGGTGATGTTTAGCCATTTTAAACAGACAGAAGGTACTTTGAGTAACACATTAACATTTTATGTTATAAAACAAGTTTATTTTGTGTATGGTTTTTATAAGCTTAATATTCATTGAAAACAAAAAGACCATTCTGTTTTAGCTCAGTTTATCAGAAGAGATCAGAAGCAGAGCCCAGCTGTGTGTCTATGAAGAGTGACTGGTCTATGCTTGAGCCAATAATGTTTAACAGTGGAGATACACAGCCTGATCTCAGGTATAACGTTTGTATAAAATATGATTATAGCATGACATTTTACATTATCATATTGTCAGGAATCCTGTCCATGGACTTCCGTCCAATTGCCACCAGGGGTCACCCTTCCGTTACGTTGACTCTCACACTACACAAACTGTTGCATGTCATCCCGGACTACATTTCCCATCATCCATTGCACTGATTACACACACAGCTGCTACCAATAACACACACTATATAAATCAGTCTCACACCACCATTCAAGGCTGAGTATTGTAAGCGCATATCCCTCTCCTAGCTACTCTACGGAGCCTGTTCTAGTTTGATATCTAGTCATAGTCCTGCCTTGCCTGTTTTTTTCTGTGTTCTGATTCTTGCCTGTGTCTTTCGGATTACCCTCTTGTCTCGCCCTGTTCGGACTCTGTTTGCACCTTGCCTGGACTATTGCTCGTGTTTCTGGATTTCCCCTCTTCTCAAGCCCTCTGGATAACGTTCGCCGATCGAAGACCCACGCTTGCCCTAGGATACTCTTTGTCTTGCCTGTGTTGTTGTCTGACCCTCATCTGTTTCATGACCACGCCTTTAAATAAAAGCCCTGCATATGGATCCACACGCCTCTCATCGGTCCTGTAACACATATTATCACAGTTCAGTTCATATTTTTGTATAAACAGTGAATGAACTAATTACAAAGTGCTCCTTACATACAATCATTTGCATACAGTAATTTAAAGGATGAAATTTAATCTCTCTCTGTTTAGTCTAGTTCATCAGAAGAGATCAGAAGCAGAGTCCAGCTGTGTGTCTATGAAGAGTGACTGGTCTATGCCTGAACCAATGAAGTTTAACAGTGGAGATACACAGCCTGATCTCAGGTATAACGTTTGTATAACAATATGATAATAGCATGACATTTTACAGTATCAAATATTATCACAGTTCAGTTCACTATTTTTGTATAAACCGTGTATGAACTGATTACAAAGTTCTCTTTATATACAATAATTTGCATACAGTAATTTAAAGGTTGAAATGTAATCTCTCTCTGTTTAGCTCAGTTCATCAAGAAGAGAACAGAAGCAGAGCCCAGCTGTGTGTCTATGAAGAGTGACGCATCTATGGTTTGTCAAGAACAATTCAAGAGTGGAGATACACGGCCTGCTCTCAGGTATAACATTTCTGTAAAAGATATGATTTGAAGATATGATCCAGAATATATGAGACATTGGGCTTATTAACTCAAGCAATAATGTGAATTTTTTATTTTACAGCAATGAAGCCCTCAAAACATTTAGATCAAATCTGATGAAGAAGTTTGCGTGTCTGTATGAGGGAACAGCGACGCAGAGAAACCCAATCTTTCAGTTCTTCTTAATTTCTTTTTCCCTGAAACTAAAGAAATGGAAATATCTAGTGAAGAGTATAAAGTGTTGTTCATCTTTGATGGTCTGGATGAG
>NW_015649686.1:0-5097 GCF_001515625.1 Sinocyclocheilus rhinocerous
GCGCTAACACAGGATCCCTGTTCATAGACGCTCTAAACTAAACTTGATGTGCATAAAATCTGTTATATTGCTTGTTGTGCCTATAACTTCAAACACATTCAGAATTGATTTTCTGCATTGTAAATAAGATTTCATCTCTGATGTAAGAAACATTTTTATTATGGGCAAGCTTTACTTTTAACATTGCATAAACAAACTCTCTTACTGAGATACAAGCTTTACAGCCTATATATGTACTTGCATTTTCTTCATCTGCTTAGAAGCACTAAAACAGGACCCTGTTCACAGAAGCTCTAAACTAATCATTCCGTGCATAGAAGCTCTAAAATTACTTGTTGTGTTTAAAACGTCTAACATATTAAGAATCATCTTTCTGTATTGCATATAAAATTTCATTCCTGATGTAAGAAACATTTTTGTTATGGGCAAGTTTTACTTTTAACACTGCATAAGCAAACTATCTATGAGTGAGAAAGAAGCTTTTACAGCATATGTGTGTTTGCATTGTCTTCATTTGCTTAGAAGCACTAACACAGGATCCCTGTTCATAGAGCATTACTGTTAATAGAAGCTCTAAACTAATCATTCTGTGCATAGAAGCTCTAACATTACTTGTTGTGCATAACACTTCTAACACATTAAGAATTGTCTTTCTGCATTGCATAAAAGATGTCATTGCTGATGTAAGAAACATTTTTATTGTGGGCAAGCTTTACTTTTAACATTGCATTAACAAACTATATATGAGTGAGAAAGAAGCTTTACAGCATATGTGTGCTTGCATTCTCTTCTTTTGCTTACAGTGCTTTGAAGCACTAACAAAGGATCCCTGTTCATTGAGAATTACTATTAATAGAAGCGCTAAACTATTCATTTTTGTGCATAAAAGCTCTAACATTGTTTGTTGTGCATAAAACAGATTAAAGATCGTGTTTCTAAATTGCAAATGAGATTTCATTTCAAATCTAAGAAACATCTTTCATAAGGGCAAGCTCTACTTTTAACATTGCATAAACAAACTATTTCTGACTGAGAAAGAAGCTTTACATATATGAGCGCTTGCATTATCTTCAGCGGCTTAGAAGCACTAACAAAGGATATGTATGCTTGCATTCTCTTCTTTTGCTTAGAGGAACTAACACAGCATTACTGTACATTGAACCGCTAAACTAATTTTTCTGTGCATAGAACTGTAACATTTCTTGTCATGCATGAAACTTCGGTAACGCTTTAGGTTACAGCCTGCAATGTACCGCGTAATTAAACAGAATTTACGCCGTACCTATTTGTAACTATAGAGTACCTCCACAGTACCTACTCATAGCTACAGGGAACAATATGCAACGTTTGGGGATTAAGGGGGTTATAACCTGCGAAATTATAAAGCATTTATACTGGAAGTTTTTTTATTACTAAAGGGCACCTATTCTGAAATTACATGACGGGTTGCTGTATTGTTTCCTCAATGCCTGTTTTAATGCATGCAACACAGTTTAAGTGTCATTTTAACATGATTTCACGTGGTGACGGTTCACAAACCACGCCCACGTTATCTTGGCACATCACTTCTATGGAAAATGACAATCACTCAAATAAACGTATATTTCAAGTGTAATTCACTTCTATATTCACTGAGTGAAAATAGCGTTATTGTAAGACGCAAATAGCTATAGATTTTATTTACACTATTTAAAAATAGCAGTATGTTTGCATTAAGTGTAGATAGATGCTATTTATACTTAGTGGAAATAATGGCAGATACGCTATAGGCTACATTATAAAAAAAGTATGCAATAGTTAAAATGAACATTTTTATTAAAGTTATCAAATGGATGCTGCCTTATGGGACAATTAGTCCTCTTTACACCTACCGCAACCCAAATACTTATCAAATAGCTATTTTGCTGCTTTATTTCCACCTTTCCCGCGAATGTTTGATTCATTTTATTGAAAATAAATGCATTTTGGATCAGCTATATGATGGGGAAAAATAAGATCAATGAAGTTGGTTAAGGCTGGATTCGAACTCAGATTAATCGTATCCAAAGATGTTGTCGTGCATTTTAGTTCCGATGCCACTGGATGACAGTTGTGTGATTTTGCCTAACCCAACCAGGCATTGGTGGATGGAATAGATTGTAAATAAAGCAAATTGCCCTACTGATGTGGATGTATGTAGTCATATTGTTGACTCAAATATTGTAATAAATAATACATTGCTCAGATTCAATTTTTTTAATTTTTATTTCTTGTTTAATGACGGTGCCTTGTCAACAATGTTAAATAAACAATTTAAATATAATATATAAATTGTTGCTATTTATTTATATATTTAAAACATTTTCCTCTCTCCTTTGTCCTCCTCCTCCCCCTCCTTCATCAACTCTAACAGCTGATTAATGTACATCCAGTCAAAATTACTCGGCTGCCGTTCGCGTCAGTGGCGTAGGGACTTAAATGCACAACAGCAACTTTGGATATGGCTGATCTGAGTTCGAATCAACTTCGTTCATCTTATTTTTCCCCATCATATAGCTGATCCAAAATGTGTTTATTTTCAATAAAATGAATAAAAAACTCGTGGGAAAGGTGGAAATAAAGTACCAAAATAGCTATTTGATAAGTATTTGGGTTGGGGTAGGTGTAGAGAGGACTAATTGTCCCATAAGGCAGCATCCATTTGATAACTTTAATAAATATTTTCATTTTAACTATTGGATAAATTTTGTTTATAATGTAGCCTATAGAGTATCTGCCATTATTTCCACCAAGTATAAATAGCATCTATCTACACTTAATACAAACATACTGCTATTTTTAAATAGTGTAAATAAAATCTATCGCTATTTGCACTTAGTGTAAATAACAGACTGCTAAATAATGCTATTTTCACTCAGTGTATATAGAAGTGAATTACACTTGAAATATATGTTTATTTGAATGATTGCCATTTACCATAGAAGTGAATGTGCCAAGATAACGTGGGCGTGGTTTGTGAATCATGTCACCACGTGAAATCATGTTAAAATGACACAAACTGTGTCGCATGCATTAAAACAGGCATTGAGGAAACAACACAGCATAATAATTGCATCAACATTTATTAAAAACATGAATAATGTACCAACGTCTTTTCATTACAGCTTTGCAGTCGCTTTTGACGAATCTGCTGGAATGTGACGTAAAATAGCTCACATGCACGCGCACATCCCCAGTTAACATGATCCCCAGTTGATCCATAACACCGGCACACGCGCATATCCTTTTGAGGTCTCAATTATAATAAATACATTTTAAAAAAAGACTAGATTATAAAACTCAAAAGAGTATGTATTTTATCTCTGTTGTTCTCCGATTGTAAGATAGTCAGAATGACACCGTTCTTGAACGTTATAGGCCTATTATATAAGTCAATGCATTATTCTTTCCCTTTTGTATTAGTGTTTAAAATATTTTATTTAAAAGTAATTAATTAATTAAACAAACAAACTTACTGGGCGACCAGGGTAGGCTAAAATTTCCGTCATATCATGCATGCCCAGCTGATGTGTCATAGAATTTATATCTACACAGAAGAAAGCGCTGTCTACACTCTAACCCGGAACGGATTGTATCGAGCTATTCATTTTTATTTGATGAGAAAAAGATTAAATATAGTTGCAATAAACACATCAAGAATCCGTACACCAGCAGCAATCTGGTAGCAAATGATTTCTGCCTCGCGGAACTGCAGAAGATATTCGGCTGACGACGCTGACCAATCAGCAGAAAGGGCGTTTAATTCCCGCCCACGTGTAGAAATCGAATATTCAAACTGTTTATTTATTTTTCTACCCCTGAACGAAAAACGAAAAATTAAGCTGAATTCTTGTTTTTCGTTTCTTGGAGAAATGAAAAAAAATTAAAAAACGAAAAAGGAGCTGGGTCCGTGTACGTTTTGATCATTTCATCTAATTTTTCTATTTTCAATATTAAATGTAAAAAAACCCAGTGAACGCTCGATTCCCGATTTTGGTTTTCTAATTTCAAAAGGAAAATCCATTGGCCGCCAAGTACACGGACCCCAAACGGGTATTTTCACATAACATAGCTTCTCTCTCTCTCTCTCTCTCTCTCTCGAGTCCCGATTCGACTTCTCCTTCATCTGAATGGTCTGAAATTGCTTGAATGTGTAAACTGGCAAGACAAAACACGTGCAAATGATAACTTTCACTCTGTGATGTTCAATTTAACAGTTAATCCGCGAATCACATGCGTGCCGAACCGTGGGGACTGGTCCGTACTGATCACGGATCATCTACGATCCGTTGCACCCCTACCCCAAACTAGAGTGAGCTTGGGGACCCCTTGTAAATCTTTAGCGACCCCTAGGTTGGGAACCACCAATTTAAGTGCAGGAACGGAAAGAACTTGCGCCCTGTTTGCGGGCAGTGCACACGAAGCGCAAGCGCGAGCACAGAGAACAAAAGTCGCGGTACGGGTTCCTGGTTTTTGTCCGTTCTCGAACCGTTCCGTGTTTCCCTTTCATGGGAACTTCGAACTGCGTCCTCTAGGGGTCGCTATGGGGAACTTGTCGACCAATATGCACTACGTTAGTATATCATCATAAACACAGCCGATTTTGTCTTACGTGAAGATAAACAGATGAGAAAGAAAACACACATGTACAGTATTTTTTACTCGTGTTAAAGAGACAGCAGCCTAATAAATGGGCTGCCTGTCATTAATGTTAATCAAAGAACAAAAGAAAATCATTCACTGAACTTGACTGAATATATTTAATAACTTTAATTGATTAATCTATATTTTATTTATGAAAAGAAAACTATGCAGTGTTTTTAAACTTTTAATTACAGTTTCTGTACCTGAAATTTTGTTCAGCTAATTGATTTGTTTGTTCCTATCTTATTACTCACTGTTTACTTGTCTTTAATACTTTAATATTTGACTCTTGCAGTGCTGCTGATTTTTGCTCCTGTTATTCAGCTGCAACAGAATGCTTTGTAAAAAGACAGAATAGACAGAATAAATCTAAATGTTTGACTTAATTTTTTTTATATTGGATTTTTTATCTTATTGGAATCGAAACTAGGAATC
>NW_015649686.1:9106-10394 GCF_001515625.1 Sinocyclocheilus rhinocerous
CAGTATATTTTTACACTACGTACTGGGTACTTATTGTATTATTACAACATATATCTTACATGACTGATACAAATAGTAAACTGTAGTATACTATAGTAGGCTATAATTTAGTAATTAGTAAAGTTAAAAACCACCATAGTCTTTATAAAATTTTACCACAGTTTACTTAAGAATATATGCTATAGTATTTATTAGTGTTTCTTTATGTGGGATCATGGAGATTATAAAGTATGGGGAAATGATGTAATGAGTTTCTGCTATGATTTGGTTTAGAAATTTCCGTATGAAAATTTAAATGATGAAAGAGCATTGCATATGGTCATTTCAGCAGCGAGTCCTTCAGCAGCATTGTATCGTCGAGGTGCAATACAGTGGAAAACTAGATTACCTGTTTCCAGCTGGCCCCAGGATATAACATCCTGGGAGCAGCTTATTATGATGATATAACATCATAATACACAACACATGCATATCTACTGTATAATTGATGTTTTTTGATTTGCACTTGAGCTTCCGTATGTGGTTTGAGGCAAGTAGAATAAAATGTACTACAACATTTTTCTTAACTACGATGCAAACATACATTCTTGTTATATGTAGTTATTGTATAAGTGTAACATGTAATGCTGTAATTTAGTGATCCCTTGTTACCCTCTTGTTATGTGTAGTCACTGTGTAAGTGTAACCTCTGCGGGCTATAATTTAAAGTGATCCCTTGTTACCCTCTTGTTACGTGTAGTTACAGTGTAAGCAGTGGTCGAATTGTAAACAAATTTCAGGGGGGATGGTGTTGGGGTTTATCCCGTAGCTATTTTTACACAATGATTACAAAATTTGTCTAAAAAGGTTTTTATTTAATGAAAAATTTGCCTTAGTAAACAAATTATTATTGTTAAGGTTTTTTTTCCCCTTCTGGGGCCTGAAATTGAGAATTTGGGTCAATACTGCTATTAAACAATATTTTGCTGAATGTGATTTTGTGCTGGCACCGTGGCTGGTTTAGGACTGTCAAGGATAAATAAAGATGACAATAAAACCGCCAGTAGGTGGCAGCAAATCCCTGTTTTAATAAATTATTTATTGAATCATTCAAATCAAACGATTCATTCAAAACGGCTGATTCAATTAGAAACGAAACAAGTGAATGGACCGTTGAATCACTGGCTCACATGATTCGTTCGAAAACAAGGAATGAAACAACACATTGCTCTCTCTTGTTGTATAAAATTATTAGCATATTTATGTGCTGATATTCAGAAAAATTGTTTGTGCAATGAATATAAAAACA
>NW_015649686.1:10943-11140 GCF_001515625.1 Sinocyclocheilus rhinocerous
GCTGCGTGATCGGAAGAACTGATGAAGGCACGGTTTGATCTTCGGCTGACCAATCAGCAGAAAGGGGCGTTTAATTCCCGCCCACGTGTAGATATCGAATATTCAAGCTGTTTATTCATTTTTCCACCCATGAACAAAAAAAAAACGAAAAAGGTTATTAATCCGTACAACTGCAGCAGTGGAGGACTATTATTCTG
>NW_015649687.1:0-714 GCF_001515625.1 Sinocyclocheilus rhinocerous
CCGATCGTAGGCGAAAATCACGTGTCTGTCATATTAATATGCTGATGGCATATGTGGCATGCTCTGACTCTGAGATTAAGACCCCTGTTCTTACTGTTGCTCCAGTAGTTGTACCACCCTCCGAATATTCACCAGAAATGGATGGGTTGAAGATGAATAGTGCTACATTTACCTTTGCTCGTTTGTCCAATTCAGAAACTCTGTCAAACCTTTCAGCAAAGTTGTCTCACTTATCCATGTCTGCCCAGGCTGATATCAAAAGTGTGATTAAGAGATATCCGACTTTGTTCAGTGATTTCCCCACCACTACACAAGTGCTAACACACGACATTGATGTTGGTTCACAGGCACCCGTCAAACAACGGGCTTATCGCATAAATCCACTCAAGAAAGAATTGATGAGGCAAGAAACCCAGTATCTACTTGAACAAAACTTAGCAGTCCCTAGTTCTGGTCCATGGTGTTCTCCATGTCTTCTCGTACCTAAGCCAGATGGTACTTCCAGGTTCTGTACAGATTACAGAAAAGTTAATGCATTAACCAAAGCTGATTCCTTTCCAATGCCGCGCATGGAGGATTGTGTAGACCGTGTGGGTAGTGCTAAATTTGTGACGAAACTCGACCTGCTAAAAGGTTATTGGCAGGTGCCGCTCACAGAGCGTGCATCTGAAATCTCGGCCTTTGCCACCCCTGATGTGTTCCTACAATATCGGG
>NW_015649687.1:766-1037 GCF_001515625.1 Sinocyclocheilus rhinocerous
GTGGGCGGGAATTAAACGCCCCTTTCTGCTGATTGGGTCAACCGAAGATCAAACCGTGCCGTCATCAGTTCTTCCACAGTATCACAAGGCAGAATAATAGTCCTCTGCTGCTGCAGTTGTACGGACTCTTAACACATTTATTGCAACTACATTTCATCTTTTTTCATCAAACAAACAGGCTAATGAATAGCTCGACACAACTCATACCGGGGCAGAGTCTAGACAGGGCTTTCTTCTGTGTAGATATAAATTCTATTCTTTGCATCAGCTG
>NW_015649687.1:1146-1340 GCF_001515625.1 Sinocyclocheilus rhinocerous
AATTAAGAAATTAATTAATTTGTTTCAATCAAAATAAATTAAACACTAAGAAAGAAAGGAAAGAATAATAAATTGGCTTGGGTATATATAGGCTTATGTTGCAAGAACTGTCATTTTGACTGACAACCAGAGAACAACAGATATTAAATATAGCCTACTGTTAGAGTTATATAATGTAATCTTGTGTTTTATTA
>NW_015649688.1:0-118 GCF_001515625.1 Sinocyclocheilus rhinocerous
CTTCTTCTTCTTCGGCTTTTGCCGTGGTACTGCGGGTTACACCAGAAACATGCCCGTGGGCACTGCAGACTAGCGGTTTGCATGTGTACTGCACGTCGACGCGGACAACGACGCAGAA
>NW_015649688.1:255-487 GCF_001515625.1 Sinocyclocheilus rhinocerous
CCCCTGGACTCCACCCATGTCTGCTATGACAATAAGCCTCAAGCACCAAAATGGCTTGAATAGAGCGGTTCCTTTTACTCTGAGAACAGAATAACGGCTGTGCAAGAGGGCCATCAGCACTGACGGGTCACGACTGGAGACGGTCTGAACTGATTTATGCCCCTGTACAACAAAAACTGAATGTCACAGGTAGTGGTCGACCGATATTGTTTTTTTGACAGCCGATGCCGAT
>NW_015649689.1:0-149 GCF_001515625.1 Sinocyclocheilus rhinocerous
GTCTTCTGCCTGCGCACTGCCCGTTGGAGATGGTGGTGAGCAGCGGACCCAGACCCTCTCGTCAACCGCCGGAACATCAGAAGGTTCCCCAGACCAGGGGAACAGTGGAGGCTGGAACCCGAGCACGCACTGGAAGGGAGTGAGACCAG
>NW_015649689.1:479-545 GCF_001515625.1 Sinocyclocheilus rhinocerous
ACCGTTTCCAGTGCAGTGGGGAGACCTCTGAGGGGCAGAAGGTGACATGACTTTGAGAAACGATCA
>NW_015649690.1:0-2795 GCF_001515625.1 Sinocyclocheilus rhinocerous
GGATTGGTGGGGTTGAATGTTCATATAAACAGTGCAGAGTCAGAGAATCTCCTTCAGTCACAGAATGAACAGGACTCTCCAGAATCACACCAGCTACAGAAACAGAGGAAATGTGTGCTGATTGTAAATAGTATATGGCAACTATATGGTAATAAAAAAATATAATGATGATAATAATAATAATAATAATAATAATAAAGATTTTTACATTTTCTTACAAAACTACATTTTTGGTATCTCCTGCCCATTGAGTGTTTGTATGTTTGTAGTGCAGACTGATGCTTCCTGTTTTTGTTTAATCAACTGCTTTGTGTACTGATTGTAAATGAAAATAATAAAAAAAAAATCAGAAATGAAAAAACAAAACAAAATATAGAATCATGGTGTACAGTGATATTAACAGGATGACTGATCTCTCCAGATTCAGACTGACACCAGTACACTCCAGTGTATGGTGGGACGGTGTAGCTGATTGTACATGTAGATCCTGTTTGTGATCCCCAGCGTGATGAACAATCGAACAGTCCCAAAATGTCTGAGTATCTTCTCACTCTCCATCTATCAGAGTTACTCTGGTCCTCACAGGTCAGAGAGAGAGAGACAGATGTGAAGTGTTGAGTTCTGCTGGGACTGACGATCAGAGAGACTGGAGGAGAACCACCTGAGGAGACGATTTCCAAATTGTAGCTGTAATTAAGACAGTTTTATTGATATAACACTTTACACAATGTACACTTCTTTTGTTTCAAAACAAAATAACATATTTGTAATATTTGTAATTATGCCATCAGCAAGCAAGCTAAAGACAACTGAGACAACTTCACGAAGTGTTAGTACTGGAGGAAAAAACCTTCAGAGAAACCATTATTATTTAATTATTTGATTTAATCCACCATTATCTCAATTCTAATTAAGTACAAATTAATTGTATTCAGTTGCGTTGTGGGCAATAAAACAGTCCAGTACATTATTGTTAAACTCATTTTTCACTGAAATAATGAAAATGTCTGTGCCACCCCGAGTTGCTGCTGACCCCTGCCATGAAAATGTCTGTGCCATCCCGAGTTGCTGCTGACCCCTGCCTCCACCGTTGATTTAACCCCTGCTAGTAGAGAAAGCATCTTTCTCCATTGACACAATTCAATAGCAGCCTTGTGATTCAGTTTGAACTCACCAGTGACCCATATTAACTGTGTGTTGCTGTTCCATGTGCTATATGCTGGTTTTCCTCTCTTTGCTCTGCACACATAAACTCCTGTGTGATTTAGAGCAGCAGAACTGACAGTGTAGTTTCCTCCTGAAAACACTGACTGAACCATCTTTATACCAGCTGTACTGCCAGCTAGTGACTGCTTCACCATCAGTGTCACATCTGAGAGTGACTGTCTCTTCTCTGAATACATGTTGATCAGGTTTAATGCTCACTTTTGCTTTAGGTCTTTCTGTACAATGACAACAAATCACAATGAAAAAATAATGTTCTGTTTTTACTGTACGAACAGTTACTTGATTTTAAAACACACATGCTAAATCAGGTTAGACTGAAATGCTGTTATAATCACTGATTCAGTGTCTTGTGAATTATTTTCATTGTGTTCTCTGAGCAGATCATTATTTGATGAAAATACTTACCGTATATTGTCAGTGTTACTGGTTCACTATAATTTGTGTAAAGTCCTCTTCTTCGTGCTCTGCAGCTGTACTTTCCTCCATCAGAGACTTTCACTGAATCAATTGTTTTATTTGCAGCTTCAGCAGATTCAGTGTTTGAGTCTTTACTCCAGAGAAACTCCAATCCATCCCATGACTGATCCACCTCACATCTCAGAGTAACTGAGTCTCCAGTGAACAATGAACTCTGTGGCTCAACAGTCAGAGTTGGTGTGGGAATATCTGTCAGTATAAAGTCATAGAGAATTTGGAAACATCAAACTTGAGTGTTGAATGATTTTCAGCAGAAAATCTTGTCCTCTCATTGTTTAATAATTACTGTATTTTGATTTCATTTTCATTTGTTGTCACACCTCAGTCTTAAAATGGTGCATTTATAATCATAATAAAATGTAACACTCATTTCTAAACTCTCAGTTGGTTTGTAAGTTACTGCAGGATCACTTATATGTGATGAAATACATGAATCAAATTGACTCACCTTCAGTATGTCGAGAGTAGATGTTCGAAATCAGCACTAAAACACAAAGAGAAGAAACTCATTAAATTGTGAACACTGAGCTGATCATTTGTGTATTTTATGCTATCTTATAATTTGTCTAGAGATTATTGCATCTGAGCACAGATGATGATGATCTGGTAAAAAAAAAAAATCAGATTTAAAACATGGTAAAATAAAAAATAAATAAAAAGCTTGATCTGTCTAGATTGATCTTTGAGTGAGTTTCAGTTTTAAGGAAGCTGAGAATAAAAAAAAAGATAATTGCACAAAATAAAACAGATTAAAACATATTAACAGTGGAAATGTTTCCAGATAAACATTAAAACATCTGACTAATAGCAGAGGTATCTGAATATTTATTACACAACATGGACAATGAGATATGGGAATGCAGTACTCGTTTCCGTATCTCAAGGAACCGAGGTTACGTAAGTAACCGAGTACATTCCCTTTCGATACTTCACTCGTACTGCGTCGCTAGACGCTATGGGGAACCAATACAATCTTGCCGTGTCATGAAAGAGGAACGACTGACATGAACTGGCCTTGAGCATAAAAGGCTCAGAGGGACCAATTATACGCAGGGTGAGCCCTGCGGGTAAAGAGAGGCTGAACTCACTGA
>NW_015649690.1:3022-4627 GCF_001515625.1 Sinocyclocheilus rhinocerous
GTGGAAGGGGAGCGGCCCTTGTCCAACAGCTCTTGTAGGTAGGACAATATCACAGATATGTCACATGAAACTCGGTCTTCGCCACGGGTTGTGCACCAGGCGGAAAAGACCGACCACTTAAGGGCATAAAGGCGTCTCGTAGACGGGGCTCTAGCCTGTGAGAGAGTATTCAGGACGCTCTCAGGGAGATCTACTGATTCCCATCGAGAGCCCAGAGCTGCAGAGCCCACAGCTTGGGTTTCAGAGACAGATCTGAAACCCAAAGCTGGTTCCTCCAGAGCGCGGCCACCAGAAGGACTCTGTGTCTGTGTTCCCTGACTCGTCTGATTACCTGAGGGATCAGAACGATCGGGGGAAAAGCATACAGGAGGAGGTTGGGCCAATCGTGGGCCAACGCGTCCTCGCTCTTCAAAAAATTAATTGGGCAGTGAGAGTTGTCTTTTGAGGCAAAGAGTTCGACCTCTGCCCTGCCAAAGTTCTCCCAGATTCTCTGAACTGTTTGTGGGTGGAGCATCCACTCCTCTGAGGGGACGTTGCTCCGAGATAGCATGTCTGCTCCTCGGTTGAAAATGCCGGGCACATGTGCTGTTCTCAATGAACACAGGTTGAGATGTGCCCACTCCAAGAGGCGTTTTACCATCTCGAAAAGGCATTTCGAGGTGAGCCCGCCTTGGCAATTTATATACGACACCACTGTCATGCTGTCTGATCTGACTAGCACATGGTGTCCCTTCAGGACTGGCAAGAAGGTCTGAAGAGCTTGGCATACTGCCATCAGTTCGAGGCAGTTGATGTGTAGCTGGCCTTCCGCGTTCGTCCAGGAGCCGAAGGTCGGTCTGCCGTCGCACGAAGGGGCCGTGGGGGACCGGGGCGGATTGAGCCTCCTGGATCCTCTCAGGAAAAGGACAGCTAAGTTGTTCTGGCCCACAGACTGTCCGGCTATAGGAGCATGGGAAGCTGCTATAGCTGCCACATAGACCTTGAGCGTGGAAGGGGAGTGGCCCTTGTCGGTAGGACAATATCACCGATATGTCACATGAAACTGGGTCTTCGCCACGGGTTGTGCACCAGGCGGAAAAGACTGACCACTTAAGGGCATAGAGGCGTTTCGTAGACGGGGCTCTAGCCTGTGAAAGAGTATTCAGGACGCTCTCAGGGAGATCTACTGATTCCCATCGAGAGCCCAGAGCTGCAGAGCCCACAGCTTGGGTTTCAGAGACAGATCTGAAACCCAAAGCTGGTTCCTCCAGAGCACGGCCACCAGAAGGACTCTGATTCTGTGTTCCCTGACTCGTCTGATTACCTGAGGGATCAGAACGATCGGGGGAAAAGCATACAGGAGGAGGTTGGGCCAATCGTGGGCCAACGCATCCTCGCTCTTCGAAAAATAAGTTGGGCAATGAGAGTTGTCTTTTGAGGCAAAGTTCGACCTCTGCCCTGCCAAAGATCTCCCAGATTCTCTGAACCGATTGTGGGTGGAGCATCCACTCCTCTGAGGGGATGTTGCTCCAAGATAGCATGTCTGCTCCTCGGTTGAAAATGCCGGGCACATGTGCTGTTCTCAATGAACACAGGTTGAGATGTGCCCACTCCAAGAGCCGTTTT
>NW_015649691.1:0-714 GCF_001515625.1 Sinocyclocheilus rhinocerous
CTAGTTGTGTGTGTTTGTTTCAGAGTTGCGGGTGATTTGCTGATGGGTGTAGTTTGCACTTGAACTGGATTATGGCACTTTATAAGGGACTGAGCCAAACAGACATGTCCCGCGTTATTGTTTGTTGGTTCCTCTTGAGACTTCTGATGAGCTGCCGGGATGCGAGGGTGACGGAGGATCAAAGTGGACACGGGTTTCACGTCTTGACCATCTATCCTCTGTATTTTACGTTGTTTGGATTGTCACTGGTTGTACTTACATTCATTTGCTGACATACTGACGTACATTTATACTGATAATGCATTTCACACTTATTTCTTTAGTTAAATAAATATTGTCAAGCTGCAGTTGTGTGTGGTGTCTCCCTTATTTTGTTGCGGTTTGGTTATAATCGTAACAATGTGTACACATTCATCTGATCTAATATCTGATTTTATGGATGTTTGAGAAAAAAAAAATTATTATTATTATTATTAATAAGTGGTCTTTGTCTGCTTTAAGTAAAGTGAAGTTACTTGGTAACACTTTACTTTAGGGTCTCTTAACTAGTTGCTTATTAGCATGCGTATTACTAGAATATTAGCCATTTATTAGTACTAATTAAGCACATATTAATGCCTTATTCAACATCCCTAATCCTACCCAATACCTAAACTTAACAACTACCTTACTAACTATTAATAAGCAGCAAATTAGGAATTTATTGAGGAAAAA
>NW_015649691.1:1174-1311 GCF_001515625.1 Sinocyclocheilus rhinocerous
TAATGTCTTACAAATACCCTTAGGCTTCATAGAAAGTGTTTTTTTTTTTTGCAGCACCTTTTCGTGTCAGGAAATGTCACAGCATCTCCAACGCCCAAAAAATGCCTCAGGATCAACTCCTGTTCATAACTCATCTG
>NW_015649692.1:0-544 GCF_001515625.1 Sinocyclocheilus rhinocerous
CTATGCATGATATAACATTTGCATAATATAAATGTCACGCACATGCACTGTTTTGTGTTTCTTTTCCTCCCCCACATGCTCCATGACCTAGTTTCTCCCTTGTGTTAATTGTGTTTATTTCTTCCAGGTGTTTCTTGTAAGCTTCCTCATTTAGTTCGTAGTATTTATGCCCTTTGTTTCATTGTCCAGCGTCTAGTTTTAAATCTCTAATCTCCTGTGCTACGTGTGTGTTCCCTTGTTTGATTAAAGATTGTTTCTTCGTCGATACTCCTGCGTCTCCTTGCTCCTTCGCTCCTCATTTCTACACACTGTGGTTATTTTAAATCATTGTTTTAATATCACAAATTGTATCTGCTCATGTACAGGGTGAGCTAACTCTCACGATGAGCCTATACAGTGGGGAGGAAGGTTTTCATGTTGGATGCAGTTTTGGTTGTATCAATACTACCTACCTCTGGCTTGTTCTGTTTAAGTAATTTTTTCCCTATTTTATACCTCATGGGGTCAAAACTGTGTATGGTTCAGCAAATGCAGTTCATGTTCA
>NW_015649693.1:0-539 GCF_001515625.1 Sinocyclocheilus rhinocerous
GGCAGTGCTGGAAAATAATGGTGGCCACACAAAATATTGACACTTGGGCCCAATTTGGAAATTTTCACTTAGGGGTTTACTCACTTTTGTGGCCAGCAGTTTAGACATTAATGGCTGTGTGTTGAGTTATTTTGAGGGGACAGCAAATTTACACTGTTATACAAGCTGTACACTCACTACTTTACATTGTAGCAAAGTTTTTGAATTTCTTCAGTGTTGTCACATGAAAAGATATAATAAAATATTTACAAAAATGTGAGGGGTGTACTCACTTCTAAGAGATACTGTATATACTGTATATATATAAAGTTAGGTGCAATGTACTTATTGTGTTCATGTTGTAAAAACATGTACACTTCAAGTTTGTGGTATCAAATTATTAATTTAAATGTTAGTACATAGTAGTTAAAACTTCATATAAAGTGAGTCAGAGCATTTTGTAGTACAATGTAGTTTAGGAGTGCCGGAGGCAATCACAGCCGCTGATATAGAGTCGGTATCGCTCGAGTACGAGAGTGATATTGCGTTTATACAACAGT
>NW_015649694.1:0-1174 GCF_001515625.1 Sinocyclocheilus rhinocerous
AATATTCATGTATGCTCCGCCCACTGAAACCGAAAATCTCGGAAATTGAAAATCTCGTAATACCGGCTCAACCGGTTACTTCCTGAGAACCGGCTCAAAAGAACAATTCGTTCAAGAATCCTAACATCACTAGTTCTAAGGACTTACCTGACTACCTCGTTCAATGCTTATCTGTCCTCTGTCTGTCTTCCGCTCCAGCCTTGATCCCATCTCATCCACTCCTCCAACCTGCACCTACAAAGAATTCTATGAACTTGACACTCACCTGCTTGCACTGCTACTTCACCTATATCCTGTAAATAAAGACTTTGTGATTAACGTTACCACAGTTGTCCTCCTTTTCTGTTCCAGTGACAGAAGACCAGACCAAAAATTGCAGTATGAGCTCTCCTCTCCATCTTGTTGACCAGCTATACTCCCTCACTCAAAATAGCCATCCCGTAGTAAAATATGCTGAGGGATTCTTGGAGCTGGCCTCTGTCATCAGCACATCATCCTCCAAATAGATGGCATTCTTCCATGTAGGTTTGGACAAACCTATGCAGTGTTTGGCAAACAGATGCAGTGTTAATTTCGTCAAGGAAGACGACGACGAAAAATATTAGTTGAACATTTTCTCTGTGACTAAAACGAGACGTTGACGAGCTAAAACTAATATCTGATGATAAAAACTATGACGAAATTTATGCCGTCTTCGTTAACAAGGCGAGGCGGTACTATAATGTTATTTGAGGACTACCGGACATTCAAAATACATCCTGTAGGCTACTGTCTTGTCCTTCAAAATGTGCATCCCTGTCATTGGATTGTAATCGGATAAGGGGCGTTTGCATATGTAGCCTCAGTATGGCAGCCGCAGTGGATACCAAAACGCGAACTAGCGATCTGAAACAATGGCCTCAGCACCCGAACGGGTAGGGATAAGGTGAGCAGACGTCCCGTTTTTCCCAGGAGTCACAATTCGTTGTCGATTAACTTAAAGTTAGTGAAGGCGGAATCACGCTGATAGAAGTGCACTCTCTCGCGCACGCTCCACTTCTTCAGTTCTCATATACACACACAGCAGTCCAAATGTCTATCGTGTAGAGTATCTCACGTAAAGACAGTCGGTTATAGATTACGTGAACGTAAACAGGGGCCCGTTCTTCGTACGTCGCTTATTATATCCGAGATG
>NW_015649695.1:0-205 GCF_001515625.1 Sinocyclocheilus rhinocerous
AAAATCCCTGCTGGGCGCTGATTTTTTACTGAGAGAGGGAAATTGGCAGTAAAAGAGCGAGAGCAGTGCAGGTCACTCAGGAAGAGTGTAGTGTTTTGTTGGATGATTCTGAGACTGTGTCTGTGTCCGTATGCATGTCTGTATGAGTGATGGTGAATGTATGAGAAAATAAATAAATTCCGAGTTGGGTGGGTAAGAGCTGCGC
>NW_015649695.1:562-928 GCF_001515625.1 Sinocyclocheilus rhinocerous
GTGAGATCAAGGCACTACGTTAAATAAGTATAGTAAAAAATAATTATAAGTGCGGACAAAATAATAAAGAGAAGTAAAGATAAATAAAAAATTATTATTAGAAATTTTGACATACTGAGTGATTGTAAAATAAAGTTGAGACTATCAATTCATACATAAAAAAAGTATGCATCAGACAGAATAAAAAACTAAATTCAAAGATGCATGTCACAGAATAAAGACTAAAATAAGGAGAAATTGGTTAAAAGAGTTAAATTAAGAAAAAAAATAGTAAATAATTTACTATATAAAAAGATATATATATATATTAAAAAAATAAATAAATTGGATTATAATATTATAGGAAAAAGTATGGCAGCCACTCCG
>NW_015649696.1:0-1404 GCF_001515625.1 Sinocyclocheilus rhinocerous
AAAAAAATTGAAACATTTATAGTAAATTTCACAATTACAAAAAAAGAATAGCATGTAACTCATTGAATTAAACAAAATTTAAAAGAACATCAAAAAAAGTAGAAAGACTGAATTAGGATTTTCTTGTAAAACGCATTCTAATCTTTGTTTTATTTACAACTTTGAAAAAACATTTTTACAGTGTGTATTATTAGATAGTTGTTATAAAAACTGCAAAAATGTTTTTATACATTTTGTACACATTAAATGTTTGTACACCAAATATTTTTATTTGAGTGGTTATTATTATATCTGAAAACAAATAGAAATTGAATTAATTTGAGTTAAATAGTTTGGGTTCTTATATTAATTTTAACTTTTAATATTACAGTAATGTATCAAGGGAGAGTGTTTCTTAAAGTTACAGCATTAGTTGAGTGTTTTCTTCCTTGAGAAAAATGTGAATATTAATTAAAAATGATTTGAAATACCTGCTGAGAAATTGAAAGGGAAAACTAGGGCGCTGAAAAAGTGAACAGTAACGGTTGTGCTGTTATAAAGCAAACCAGATGCATACTGGGCAGAAATATTTATGGGATCAGGGAGAAGGGGAAAGAGGGGGATTTTCTATGTAGCAAAAGTAGAAAAAAAAGCAATGTGGCTCCAGAGTCCTCTGGTCAATTGGAGAGAAACCTGGCTGTATCTGGCACGTGAGAGAAGCCTGTGAGCAGTGCACCTTGGCAGAAGCTGACAGGCCGAGTTAGTGAGGAGAATAAAGTGAACAGAATCAATTCTCACTTGGGGGGGAAAAAAAACTTAAGGTGCAAAAATATTAAGAAAATAATGTATTATTTAAATACATTTTTTATTTTATATTTATTATATAATTAGCTATCGTTTATAAATTAAGAATTAATCTATTTCTGTTTCCTTATTAGTTTTTTGCATAAGTAATAATAATAATAATTATTAGTTTTTATTAGGGCTGTCAATCGATTAAAATTTTAAATCTAATTAATCACATCCTTTTTCTGTGATTAATCGCGATTAATCGCACACTTCATGAAATTAAGCATAGACCATTTATCTTGTTTCAAATGTTTATTTTGTCATCATTTGCTATATCCAGCAAAGTAAACCAAAAGATTGAAGGGTGATTCTCAAAAATCTGTATTTTATGCAAGATTTTTTCAAGATAAATTTAGATGTCTTCCCAAAAAAGAACACAAAAAACTCCAAAAGACACCAAAGAACCAAATGATATAAGGAGCCCATATAAGCAAGCACATATGAAAGAAAAAAAAATCAGAATTTTATAGTATGTGTACAGTGCAACAGCAAAGAGCTTTATTACATTTTAGAGAAGCCAAGTTGCCATAGCGAACAGGACCACATGGAGATGCCAAAAAAAAAACTAAACCAACC
>NW_015649697.1:0-592 GCF_001515625.1 Sinocyclocheilus rhinocerous
AGGATGGTTGTCCATTTGTTTGGGGCAACGTCTTCTCCAAGTTGCACTAATTTTGCTCTATGAAGGTGCGCAGAAGACAACAAAGACTTCTTCAGCCAACAAGTGTTTGAGACCATTATGTACAGTTTCTATGTGGATGACTGCCTTGCTTCTGTAGCCTCGGAACAGGAAGCTATATCCCTCTATAAAGACCTTAAAACCATCTGTGCCAAGGGCGGCTTTCATTTAACAAAATGGATAAGCAATAACCGCAGTGTTTTGGCCTCAATACCTGAGGAGGAGAGAGCGAAGGAAGTTAAAGACCTGGATCTGGACCACGACTCATTACCTGTTGAAAGAGCACTGGGAGTGCGTTGGTGTGTCCAGTCTGACACCTTTAAGTTCAGCATAAACATTCAGGAGAGACCATTAACCTGCAGAGGGATCCTTTCAACTGTCAGCTCTTTCTATGACCCTCTGGGGATCCTAGCTCCTGTGGTTTTTACAGCTAAAAGGATTCTTCAGGATCTGTGTTGGAACCGGCTAGGATGGGATGACGCCATACCAGCAGCGGTTGCTCAGGAGTGGATAGATTGGATGAAGGAACTACATC
>NW_015649698.1:0-302 GCF_001515625.1 Sinocyclocheilus rhinocerous
TGCAGGGTATGCAGGTGCATATGGTCCCGGGCAGTTTGGGGGCAAAGAGGGAACGAATAGAGCCCTGCACAGGCCCGGCCCTTGTCCAACAGCTTTATGAGAATTCTCGGCCCGAGTCCGACTGGATCCCGTGTCTTTTCTCTCTCTCTCTCTTCCCCATTACACAGCTATTAAATTAGTTCAGTTTTGGTTTTTAATGGCAAAGTGGTCATATTTCTTTTTGTTTCTTTATTAAGTTAATTTAGAAATATGTTTGGAACATTTTATGTTTGTTAAATTCAAGTTTTTGTTTTTTAAAGGAA
>NW_015649698.1:470-1169 GCF_001515625.1 Sinocyclocheilus rhinocerous
GCGCTGTTAGGCACATATCCAATCGTTTGTGCGGAGAGTGGAAGCTAAAGCGCACTTTCCAACAGTGGAAACTTAAAAATATGCCGTCATTCTTGCTCATAAAGGTAAGAGTATACATAATTCAGAACTGCAAAGGGTCTACTTGTTCTACTTGTAACTCACAATATCAACAAAACCTTGTGCTTTTGTAAAATAAGGAAAACAAACAGGATGCGCAGGATGCGCTCTTGGTCTTGAGCAGGAGCGCTTCACCGACATGATAAATATATCTATAGAATGCTTTAAATTACTATTTTAAAACGAAATAATTCAAATCGAAAACAAAAACTCTTTCATTATGTAATCCGTAAAGATGCATTTCTCTCTAAAGGCAGTCTAATGAGGATGGATAGTCAACATTGACTCAGAAAACATTAGTTTATTAACAAATAATTCAAATATCCCCTCACTATATTTTACTTTTTATTTTTATTTTAGTTTGTTTTTTATTTATTTTTTTGTTTGTTTTTTGGGCCGCTGTGCCAAAATTGTGTTTGCATTCAGTAGCCTATACTGCAGCATTTTTGCGCCACTTTGAAAAAAAACTAAATAAATAAGATGAATGTCATAATATTCTAAGAATAAAGTCAAAATTAGGATAATAAAATCATGTTATATTGCGTGAAGTTAATGTGAAAATTCCACCTATAGGCCTACTCC
>NW_015649698.1:1722-1860 GCF_001515625.1 Sinocyclocheilus rhinocerous
TGCGCTTTCTGTCCTCTTGGTCTTGAGCAGGAGCGCTTCACCGACATGATAAATATATCAATAGAATGCTTTAAATTACTATTTAAAAAAAAAAAAAAACTCTTTCATTATGTAATCTGTAAAGATGCATTTCTCTCT
>NW_015649699.1:0-1506 GCF_001515625.1 Sinocyclocheilus rhinocerous
ACTCTTTCTGCTCCTTTATTAGGTGTATATAAATTCATAAGCACCGTAGTAGTTTTCTCACATTTTACTTTAATTTTTAAAAACCGACCTCCAATTATTTCATCAACTACACAAGATAAAGGTAAAACATTTTTGGAAAATAAAACAGCAACCCCTCCACTAATAGAGGATTTATGACTTAGGACAATTTGTCCATCCCATTCTTTTCTCCAATCTGTCTCATTTTTAAAATCACTATGTGTTTCCTGTAGAAACACAATATCAATTTGCTTTTGTCTAATAAACTCAAATAACATCATTCTTTTATGACCGTCTCTAGCACCATTTAAATTTAAAGTTCCGATTTTAAAATTTGTCAATTATTTTAGAGACCAGAGCAAAAAAATACATAAAAGTTGCCAAAATAACTATTTTTGGCAGAATTTTAGAAGTTAACAGCTTCATCATCCTTGGTAATTTGTTTTTTTTGAGTTTGTTCAAGTTTCCTAAGACGGTAAACCTCTACATCTTGAAAAGCTCCTTCTTTCATTAGATACCTCACATCATTTATGAACTGTTTGCAATCAGGGAAAAAATCTTCAACTTGCACTCCTTTCATTCCCTTTGTATCTTGCAGAAATCTGCTAATGTCATCCGCTCTGTACAAGCAAATCAAGTTTTCATTTTGAGAGCTAACAGACAGATTTGAACACTGAGACATATTTGAATCAGAGGAATCTCTATCACTGTCTGAACCCACATTCTCACTACCACCATCATCTTTCTTGACTTGTTTAATAGCCTTTCCACAGCTCTTTTTCTTTCTTTTAACCGGGATTTTAAAGACAGTTTCTACTTCCTCAAAATCAACATCATTGTCTTCGACATCCATTTCATCAGCGTCTGCCGCCGCCACACAAGCGTTTTCAGAATGTTCAGACTGCTCACCGGACATCAGAAGAGTATCATTTTTACTAGACTCAGTAACATTCTCTGTTGTATCAGATTCGATCTCCGCAGCTACAACAGCGATCGGCTCGTGTGCAGCGGCTTCTACTGCAGACGTACTGTCGCGATCCCAGCCGGAGAAAGAGCAGAAACTACTTGTTCTGAGTTTGTGCTCGTACCTGCGCTGTCCTTTTTATTAGGACAATCACGAACAATATGTCCGATTTTACCACAATTAAAACATTTAATTGTAGTGTCAGATGTTGCAAACACTGTGTAATCGAAACCATCAATTTTGAACTTGAAAATCAAATCGATCTCATCAGTTCCATTTTTCAGCACCATGAAAACGTGTCTTCTAAACAAGACTAGATGTTTTACCAATGGTGACTTGCACCCAAGAGGGATTTTTTTGATAGGGGAAACCAGTTTTCCATAACGAGATAATTCTTGTATCAAAACTTCGTCTTTGATAAACGGAGGTACGTTGGACAGTATAACCTTTTTAGACGGGCTACTCAAAGGCAAAACAGACACGAGTGAACCATTCAACACTACGCCGTTTTGTACAGCGTCATT